>NT_166529.1:482314-521158 GCF_000002855.4 Aspergillus niger | reverse complement strand
GACTCCGGCATCACAGGAACCATCATGGCCGCGACCGGCGAATCAGCAAGCACATACACAGGCCTCGACGAAGTCCTTCCCGGCCCAGCAGTGATCATCAGCCTGATCGCCTACAACTCAACCGTCCAAGCCATGAACACCACTCTCCACAACCTATCCACCCAACTCACTAATCATACTACCCAAATAAACACCACACTCACACCACCAACCTCGTACTCTTACTGGTCCTACATCAAACCCAACTTCCTCGCCAGCCAATCCGCCGGCGCATCCAGCCTCTTCACAAGCCGCCTCCTCGGCAAATCCGAGCTCTCGTCCCTCCCACAGCCAGACCTCATCCACTACCTGCAGCAAATCTCCGCCTCCCAATCTGGAGATGGCACCCTCCTCATCTTCGGCCTCCAGGGCGGCCGCGGCACCGCTAACGTGCCTGAACAACGTCGCGGTAGCGTGCTTTCCTCGTGGCGCAGCGCATACGCACACGTCATGGCGTATGGCGGCTCCGTGAACGATACAGGGGATCCTGCTGCGTCGTTGGCTGAGGCGGCGGAGTGGTATGAGAGTGTGCTGGAGCCGGTGTGGAGGGATTGGGCGCCGAATATGGGCGCGTACATGAACGAGGGCAATCCGTTTAGTAGTACCTGGAAAAGGGACTATTATGGGGATGGGTATGAGAGGTTAGCGGAGGTTAAGAGGAGGTATGATCCGAATGGGAGTCTTTGGGTGTATGCGGGGGTGGGAAGTGATTTGTGGGAGTTTGATTTGAGGAGTGGGCTGCTTTGTAGGGTGTAGATGGGAGATAAATTGTGAGGGGGGTGGGGGGTTACGTGTGAGTCCTTGTTTTCTGTCCTTTGTATTATTAATTGCTTGTAGCAGTATGTATATATATTGTTTGTCTGTTTGCTATACCTGTTGCCTATCTCGCACTGTCTGCTACCACTCAAGAATGAATTGAGCCTAGGTAGTCTTCATAGAACTCTGATATTATAACTTGTGAATAGATTAAGAATATATACACCCAATAGTAATATACAATAGTACTTGCGCTCCTCCAACCCAACTAATCCTCCTGCGTCTCCGGCCCCGACATTAACCTCTGCGACTCCGCCGCATCCCGAACATGCAAATCAAAGCTCAGCTCCCCAACCAAGCTCTTCACGTTCCTAGAATGAGCAAAATCAAACATTAGCGCACATCGCCCACAAATTCATAAGCAATAAGACAGGGGGGAATCAACCACATACCTGAGCAAATCATCCAACGTAAAACTCACCACCGACCTAAGAACCTCTAGACAGACAAATGCGGAGAAGGCCGGATCCTCCACATGACGAATACTCAACAACTCCTCATCAATGCGCTGCAGCTCCCTCGCAAGGGGAAATGTGTCCCCCGTCTCAAGATACGGCGGTAGGGGCTGAGAATTTAGCACCGAAGCAGACAAGTGACAGAGCAGGGAAGTGATCTTGTGGGACTTGAAGCCGCTGGATTGAAGAGCTATCGATGCGAGGCGGGAGATCCATTTATTGTTATTATTATTGTTGGTATCATCGGTTATTGCGGACAAAGCGTCCATATTCTGAGTGGTATGCGCCATCAATGCCATGCTAGTGAGCATGCGCTGGATCTGGCCAATAATCTGATCGTATGTTGCACGGGGAAATTTCCCACCGATGGGCGGCTCAAAGGAACTGAAGTGACTGTGCATGCGGAGGCTGTTTAGGAGGAGCATTTCTTCTTTGAAGACTTTGTGGCGGGAGCGTTGGAGGGTGGCGGATGCGGAGCGGACGTCGTCTTCGGTGGTGCCGAGTTCGCCGGTGAGCCAGAGCTCGATGGTCGTGTGCATGCAGCTGTAGAATTTGGCGAGAACGAAGAGTCCACGTCCGAGCGTTTTGCGGAGGGTTGATTTGGCGGTTATTGGGTAGGGGAAAATTACCCAGAAGAAGGAGATCGCGCAGCCGGCGGCCACGGCGGCGAGTTTGTACGGGCCGAAGAGGTAGATTGGGTAGTAGGGTTGGCCGTTCGAGGTTGCGACTTCGATGCCGAGTTTGCGGACCTGGTTTGGTTTGGTTAGGGATGGGTTGTTTTGAGCGGAGTTGGAAATGGAGGGGGGTTGGTTACTTGTAGTTCGTAGCCTACGATGACGTTTAGGGTGACGATGGCGATCACAGAGGCTCCGAAGTATTGTGGTACTTTTACGTAGAAGTAGTACTATTGGAGGGGGTTAGCGGGTGGTAGGTATATAGAGAGGACGTAGGCTTACCTCGAAGACGTTGGCGAGGTAGAGGAATACTATGACACCTGGGGTCTTCTGATCCACAATATACCAGACAATCAGACTCAAGACTAACGAGACGGCCGTTGCTGCGATGCGCGCAATGAAGCCGAACATTGTCTGTCCGCTGGTCGGGTTCATCCCAATCACGATGACAATCATGGCCCAGATGCATCTCTGGTGAACGAAGAAGTCCTGCGTTTTGCGCAGGTATGCCAGAATACCAACAGAAAATGCAGCGGCGGCAACACGGAAGCCAAAAATACTTTGTTCGGAACTGATAATGTGTGACAAGTAGCGAAGCGCCAGACT
The DNA here is from genome assembly GCF_000002855.4 of Aspergillus niger. Classification (NCBI taxonomy): domain Eukaryota; kingdom Fungi; phylum Ascomycota; class Eurotiomycetes; order Eurotiales; family Aspergillaceae; genus Aspergillus; species Aspergillus niger. The sequence continues at coordinate 518,568 of NT_166529.1, read as the reverse complement.
GCCTTTCTCGAACCAGTTGGCCGGGGGCAGATGCTCAGGATCCGGGAAGTTGTTCGCTTCAGTCTGCCCAAATGCAGAAGATGGATCGACATGAGATGATTGTCTGCGGTCCGGACCAGACTTGGTGTCGTGTTCGGTTTCAAGCGATAGCCATCTACGGATGGTGCTGAGTCTGGGGAGAATCAATCGGCTCCGCTTCATAGTGCCATCCTGGATTCGGTCATCCGCAAAACGGATCAAGTCGAGGGTCGCTGTCAGTAGGTTATCCTGCAGGTGTCCCATGAAGAGGATGAGAAAGAACTCTTGCCTGACGTCGGGGTCAGTCGCAATGGCTGCCAGGTCCTCCTGGGAGGTGGCATTATCCGGCTTCTCTGAGACGGTGAACGCCTCAAGGGATGCGAGATTTCTTGTTAGATCCCTGCGGCGCGAGAAGTAGTTTCGCATTTCTTGTTCAAATCGCTGTGCAAATTCTGGCTCTAGAGGTGTAAGGAGTTCTCCTGTCCCTTCTTCATCTGTTTTCCCTGAGTATTGTTTCTCGATTTTCTTGCGCTTAGAAAGCCCAAGTGCCAGTAGGACATATTGTAATCCAACTGTCACCAATCTGGAAGAGTCCACTAGGCGGCCTTGAAGCGTCTGGGCTACCTTCTGCATTTCTGTCTGCTTCAGAGAATCCTCCTCGGCATCGACCGACCGCAGACTGCTGTTGCGTGTTCCTTCGTTCCTGATAATCATGTCCAGCACCTCAGGCAGCATAGCCATTCCTGAAAGGGGCAACAAAATACCCCGTAGCAGCCCGCCAATCCTGCTCAGGTCGCCTGCTGATAGTTTGCCCCATGCGATCTCGTCTTTCGAGTAGAGAAGGTCCGATTGTAGCTTCCCGTGCAACCCGTTCAACTTGGTAATTGATGCTGTCAAGCGCTTCTGCTTCGCTTCCAGATCCGAGATAGGGCTGTTTTGCATGTCTCGCATACTCCGCGCCGTGCGCGTCCTCTTCAAAAGCCCTTGATTCCCGGTCCATACCTCTGATGTTCCCTTAACAAAGTCGATCTGGGACTGTAGCACGTTATCAATTTGCGCGACGTAACCCCTGATATCATCGAAGACATGTCCTCGGCTAGTAATGGGTAGTATAAGTAGAGAGACACCAGTGGCAATCGCAAATCCCAGCATAAACCCTTTTAGCAGTCTGGAAACAAACGAAAGACCCTCGGATAGTGTGGTGAACATGCCACCGCGAGTAATTGTAACAGAGGAAAAGATTGAAAAGGCTACCATAGGATCCTGCAGCTCCTGCGGGCGCCAAGCACGGACAGTATTTGCAGCCCTGTATAGGTTTAGCAAAATTAGAAATGCCATCCAAGTAGGATTGGACATACCAAATCATGAATATTAGCCATATGGCGGATACGGCACAGGCATCGCTGCTGAAGCCATTCCGGACGGCCTCGCTAGCATCCGGAGGGGTGTTATGTTGTCTCGCCCGTACGGCACAAAAGATCGCTAAACAGCAGAGGGAAGCAGATACGCATGTTGACAAGAGATCGAAGAACATGATCCGCATAAACTTGGCTCGAGGCGTAAGTGCCTGAGACAGGACCGAAATAAGTGCTGATAGATATCCGATCGTGAGGGTGATGTCCGATATAGCACTACTCTGGTAACTGTTGGATATCAGCTACTTCATATCGAGAGAATGACATGCAATATGGCCTACATCGCAATCACAATTGTCGGTGGCAAAGCGCCCTTCAGCATAATAAGGAATGACCGAGCGTCCAAGTCGAGGCGCTGTCTCCAGGTCAAGGGATTCAATATGCTGTTAAAAACAACTTTAGTCTCATTCCAACTACATGAATACTGCGACAGTTGCCTACCTCAGCAACTTGACCATTCTACCCCCGCCAGCGCTCCTTGAGGGAGCCATTGTGCATTGACTGCTGTGTCCGTACAGCTAAGCGTTACGGGAAGCAGGATGCTGCGTATGCTCGCATACGGGCAGAATAAAGAGAGGTTGTAGATTATGATGAAGAATTTTCTCCTCTTCTAGTCTCCTAAGCTCGCCGAAAGATCATCGATCGAGCCGGGCTGAGTGACGGCCGCATTCGGGTCGGGTTGCCGTGCCTGGATCTCGTGACGCGTGCCGAACCAAATGCCGATAGAAGAAGGTTTCTTCTGCACGGGGCGTCCGCAGCATTGTCGGCTGGGGCAATCGGCCATCAGATAGTTTTCCACGTATGTCTAGAGTTGATATGACTAGTAGACTACTAGTAGGCGTGACTGGTTTGTGGGGTTCTTAAGCTGGTCAATGTGGTTGCTTGGCAGTATCAGAAGATGCCAAATTCGTAGTAGTTGAATGTTGAGATCTAGTGTTTTAGAGAAGCAAGTAACCTTGCGGATGACACAAATATAATCTGCAAACTTATCGGGATATAGGTCCGAGCAGTAATATAAGGTCTCTAGCATCGGTTACTTGTCTTGGCCATGAATCCCCGACGAGCCAGTATAAAGTAGAAGCCAGAAAGGGATCCCACGATAATGTGAGCGGCTGAAACCTTTGCCGCGACATCCCTCCGCATCTAAGCACGTGACCCAAACACACTGTGACTGTCGTCGCAGTCTTTCATGGACGATGAATGATGATCTCGCCATGAGAGGGCTCCTATTCTACGATAAAGCCAATTCTCGATGCATAGAGCAGGTGTTCGAGTGGTTGGCTGACACTTCTCCAGCGCGACATGATGACGAGTAGACGGACACATCATGCCTCTAAAGGTACCAGCATACGCTAGGACATCACCCCGCATATGTGCTCTGGTAGTGGTTACTATTCTTTGTGCTCCTACCCACTGGCCAAGACGGTCAGACGCAATGACATCCGGACATGCATCTTCCTAATCAGATGCTGTTGCGGGGTTACGAGGCGCGCTGGGCCGTCATGATCTCATCGTTTCCATATATACTTTGTTGAGGAACAATGAAGACCAAATATGCCTGGTTCCAGTTACATGTGCCAAGCCGGAAACGCAATCAGCGACAGTGATCTGAAACTACACTGATAGGATCGAATCTGTCCGAAAGGCACCGTCAACATGAACTCAATGCGTCGATGGCAGTTCCATCGCAACGGTCCACGGCACAGCCATAAGTTTTGGCTCAGCCACACTGCTGCGGAGACGGATGGGGATGACGAGTCCATGGTCTAGATCGTGAGTCAGCGGATTGTAGGGAACCGCGCTGAGTGGCCAAGGTGGACGTGTGAGAGAGATACTGAAAGTACAATGGAATACTGAACGAGGAGAAGACAGGTCAACATTCCGGAGAGATTCTGACGCTGACGAAGGCTCATTGACCTTTTGCAGGGAAAAGCTCATGTGACGCGTTACCCAAAGCTACTACGAACAAACCACAGAGAATCCCTGTAAAGTACGGGTATGGGATACCGGAATCCGGAGAAATGCTACCGAAACGAGGCTGACTCCTGACGTAGTGCCGACCAATCAAAAACGAGCCACTAGTGGACTTCGGGGCAGGCGCAGGAATTCAGCAGTTCTGATTGGAGGGTCTACCGGGGAGAAGATTTGGGGAAGATTTTAATTTGTTGAGAAAGACAGGTGAACTTGGCAATCACTTGCAAGCCAGCCCGTTCTGGCCTCAATTCTCGGTCGGGGTTTTTTTTGGAATTCACAACTTTCAGTCATGATTGTGTAGGTTTGTGTTCTGTTCTATCCGTTGCGTAACGGGGGTCTCTTCTCCCCCTTACCTCTGCAAGCCACGGCACCTGAAATAGAGTCACAGAACCGAATAATCTTGTCACTGCCGTTGACTCCTTTCACCCTAGTTTCGCTGGCTCCACTGTTGATGTCGTAGGTGTGCATCTCATGGACGGATTCTGGAAAAGGTGAGATGCGTTGAGATTTGCCCCTATGGATCCGCGGCCCAGAGGTGGAGAACTCCATCAGGGCGGCCCAAAAAGACTAGTAGCTATCTAATTGATCATGCATTCACTTTCTGCTTTCTTTTTTTTTGCGGACTGACAAATGGAGAAGTACCCGCCGTGTGATCGCTGACATCTCCGAGTCTGAAATTGAATTGAAAAATAGCCGATGACACCATGGAGAATTCGGTTCTCCGAGCTGAGCCCGGTCGGAGATACCAACAGGGAGGAGATGACCTCAGCGGTACCTTGGAAGTAGCTAACTAATCATAGTAGGTAGATAGAAGTTGATGTGATAGGATGTTAGAGCAACTTGTTGGCCATGATTGATAAGGTGCAAAGTGGAGACGGCTGCGTGTCGAGGTCGACGGCAATTCACTGCGATTCACTGCTGCGAAACGGGGCGGACCATGGCTCCAGTTCAGAATAAGGTCAGGATCAGGATGATCATCCTGGTGTTCTTGGCAAGCATCATTGGTTCTGCTTCCATGCCACAGGGCGCCCCCGTCCCAGAAAGGTTGACTTCTCCCATTCCTTTATAATAGTCCGGTCGCGCAGGTTACTTCTTGGACCCTCTTCCTATCTATCTTATTCTCCTTCCTGAAGCTTGGCTTGCTTGCTTGCTTCCTGTGTTTGACACAGCTTCCTCTTACCACTTTATCACACACGTCTTATCGAGGGCCCCTCTTGCCTTCTCTATCTGATCATTTCCGTTCCTGGTCCTGAAATACATGCGTGAGTGCCTCTCCCGACTCCCTCCCTATCGCCATCCCTTCCCTGGCCCATTAGAGGTCCTCCTCAAACGATTCTTCTTGACGTCTCATCGATGATCCCATCTATCTTGAGGTCCCTAATTAACATCTTATCTCCTTGCTATGCAGACCGGATTCACTCGTGGGCGAAAGCTCACGCGTCTACCCCGAATACTCAGTCCCAGGGTCAAAACCAGTCCAACTCCCAGTCCTCTGAGGACGCTTCAGCTCAAGATGCTCAAGTGAAAGAAGGTATACGTGACCCGGCCTGCCCGGAGTCGGAAAAAGATGCCAATCAAACCCCTGAGCGCGGAATGTTCGTTCGGATGAAGGATGGAATTGTTCGCTTCACCGGCCACACCAAACGCGCCCTGTGCCACAGCTGGGTCAATGTGCTGCTTGTGTTCGTCCCTGTCGGCATTGCGGTCGAGGCCGCTGGACTCAATCCAGGCCTGATCTTTGCCATGAATGCGATAGCTATCATCCCCTTGGCCGGTCTGCTCAGCCACGCCACCGAGTGTGTCGCCAGTCGATTGGGTGACACCGTGGGTGCGCTCATTAACGTCACCTTCGGAAATGCAGTAGAGTTGATCATCTTGTATGTTTTCTGAATCCGTCCTTCTACCTCTGATTGTGTTGCTAACGTTTCGGTAGCATGTAAGTCGTTGTTCACAAGAACATGTGCATCATCAGATACTAAACACAGCGGATTCGTTCAGTATTGCTCTAGTCAAGGTGAGTAAACAGATTCTCCGACAGACTTGAGGACCGCCCTAATATTGTCTAGAATGAGATTCGGATCGTTCAAGCATCCCTGCTCGGCTCCATCTTAGCAAACCTACTGCTGATCCTGGGTATGGCCTTTCTGTTGGGAGGCCTGCGCTTTCAGGAACAGGTAAGCCAGCCAGGGATCTAGATCTGTACTTGTTCGATGAACTAACTTGTGCCAGATCTATAATAGCACTGTCACGCAGATGAGTGCATGTCTTCTCAGTTTGAGTGTCATGAGTTTGCTCTTGCCGGTATGTCTGCGTATCCCTTCGGTCTACCTTATACATGCTGACGTATCCAGACGGCGTTCCACGCTTCTTGGTCGGATTCGGGAGATGCAGATAAGTACACACTTAAAGTTAGCCGTGGAACAAGTGTTGTAAGTAGTAGCTACTGCCGATCAGGTCATGCCTTTCTAACTCTTCGATCAGGTCTTGCTCCTGGTGTACGTCTTGTACATCATCTTCCAGCTCAAATCCCACGCCTATCTTTACGCCAGTATCCCACAACAAATCATTGATGAAGAATCTCACCCGGGTGTTCTGGCTGAATTCATGAATAGTTCGTCAGACTCGAGCAGCTCATCGGATGAGTCTGTCGATACGACAACCTCCTGGTCTACCGCCAAGCGTATAAAGAGGGCCATGAAACATAGGCGGCATCGCAAATCGAGTACCAGCTCTCATGGTACGGTTTCTCCACAGTCGTTCCGTAAAAAGTCCTCGGCCGATATGCCTCCTGCAGCCGTTATAGATGAGCATGCCGGTTCTGCGGGTGACCTGAGTGTTACTCAAGCGGACGGGTCCGGGTCCTTTGTCATTGATTTTGGAGATGACAGCCGATACGATGCCGATCATGAACCCCAGACGCGGGATTTCGGACAAGAACAGGACAAAGCCTCCAAGGAGGATCGAAAGACGAAGAGGCGTGAGCGGCGAAAGCAACGACGTGCCGAAAAGGACAAGGCCGCTACATCCGTGACTGGCACTACTGTAACCGGCCGCCCGTCCATGAAGACGCACAACACGGAAACTGCCTTGGATCATCCTCAACCTACGCTGGAGGTTGGAGAAGCGACTGAACCTGCCAAAAGGCGATCGCCCTTCCGTCCAACTATTCCATCTCTGTTGAGCAACACTGTTTTTTCGAGCAACCTGGCCGCGCCCAACTCAACGGTGCCTGCCAGTCCCTCGAATCCTTATGGTCTTCGACGAACGCATTCTCTGCCGTCTTTCACCAACCGCCCTCCACCTCCAGGAAATGCCGTTCAGTTTGCCCGGGGTGCTTCTCGCATGCCCACGGCCGTGACCAACAACCCAACTGAAGCGGCCCCCGAGCAGCCAGAACCTGAAATGTCTCGCACTGCAGCGGTGGTGATGCTTCTGGTGTCGACCGGCCTTGTAGCAGTGTGTGCGGAGTTTCTCGTCGACGCTATCCCCACCATGATCGAGAGCTCGTCTGTCAGTGAAGCGTTCATCGGTCTGATTATCCTCCCGATTGTTGGCAACGCCGCCGAGCACGTGACCGCCGTCAGCGTGGCCACCAAGAACAAGATGGACCTGGCCATCGGTGTCTCGGTAGGAAGTAGTATTCAAATTGGTATGTTTTTCATTCTTCTGTTGTTTGGGAGTAGAGACTCATTCGTCACAGCTATCTTTGTTACGCCTTTGGTGGTCATCCTGGGTTGGTGCATGGACAAGGACATGTCCTTGTACTTCACGCTATTTGAGACCATCTGTCTATTTGTCACGGCATTTGTTGTCAACTTCCTGGTTTTGGATGGCCGAAGCAACTACCTGGAAGGCTCCTTGCTCATTGCAGCCTATGTAATCATAGGGTAAGTTCGTTTTCTGTCCAGGTTGCGTTTGTTCGGCAGCTAACGAGCTTCAAGTGTTGCTGCATTTTATTATCCTGGCAGTGGACAGTCCAGTGATCTTGGCACTGCTGGAGGATAAGTGGTTGGCAGGGGTTCAATGAGACCAATGTCACGGCGCCGGGTATTTTAACACCCGACTGCACAGTGGTGGTGGAGTCGAGGAGGGGATAATGAGCTACGGGGTGTGGGTTCGGGGACCTGGAAGAAGACGGAGGATTGATGTTGCTGGTGGGAAAGGACGATGGTTACATTAAACGAGATTGCCAATAGTGCTACCTGGCTTAGTCTACACAATTTCAGAATGCGAATTACCACTTCTCGGACATAATGTTTTCATGAATTGCGGGATTTTGTGCGGCGACAGTAGGACCCTATGATACCCTGTAAATCCCGCTCCGATGCACGATATCTAACACATCGCCTGCCAAGCCAAATCGATTTCCTGGCGCAGGATTCAGCTGTAGGCAACGAGGCACTGATTCTCTCTTCTCACGCAGTCCATACAGTAAGTACACTCTTGGCGCAGCGTTGTCAAGACAGGTCCGACTGCGATGACTGCATCAGGAATGCACAGCGACAGATGTGGCTGAGCCTGTCATTATTACCGCGTACGGAGTACGAAGTCGTCTACTACTACGACAGTGGACTGTACAGCCACTCGGTAAGACACACGTGGCTGCTTCAGTCAGGGGCTATCGGAGGGGCAGGTCTTGGCGTAATCAATTGACGTTCCAGATACAGCGGCTAGCTTGCTGTTTCGCCGTTGTTGCATTTCGCTTAGGGGATGGCCTCGCTTGGAGGCAATTTTCTCTTCTTTTGCAGGATGTTGTCATCTACCATTGGGAAGCGTGTAAAGTGTGGCTATGCTTATCCAGAGCGTTGACCTAGTTGAATCTCCCGCCTTCTGGAACCCTACCCAACGGGGGAGGTTCTTAACCGGCTGGACGTGATGATGATACGGGACTGATACGCAGTGGGGCTAGTGCTGTGGCTGATAGGAGAGTATGTAATCCGATTGGCTGGGAGGACCAGTTCCACAGCACCAGCCCTGTGTGGCGCCAAGCACCCGAAAAGGGGAGAGTCGGAGGGACAAGTCAGACGGAGATTATTCTTAGCATTGATTTGGTTGGTTTCATGCGTGAGTGACTGCATGGCTAAGAGGGAACTATTAGCTAAACTGCTAGGCATCAATGCCCCTCCATCTGACGCATCTTGCTGTCTCTCTGCAGCTAGTTAGTCACTGCCATTGTACATTCCTCACCATGCCTTCTCCAGGGTAAACCCGTCCAGCCACTGTGTTCAAGTCCATCTATTGTTTGTGAATAGAAATGCGTTTCAATCTAGACCTCCGGTTGATCCCGGGATCCACCACCCTTCAGGGGCCCATGATGCCGTCCATTGTTTACGTCTCTGCCTAATCCGTTCTGCATCTCCAGACTGCCAGATCTACAGCCTCCCAGTCATCACTCATCCACCAGACTATTGACGCTTCCCCATCCCGACTAATAACCCAGTGGAGAACCGTCTCCTTACTCTTAGCGCCTGTTTGGGTCCCGATGGGCTGAGTGCGAATCCCTGGGAGCCGTTAATCCCGGCCTAACTGGACTGACTTACGCGCCAGTGACAGGGTGAAGTCGAAGAGGGGCCACCCCCATTGATGCATCCGTGTCCAGAGTCCCAACTTCATCCCCCCCTCCACCTGACAGGGTCTCCAGAGCCGCTATAGATATTTAAGGGTCTTTCGTCCTTCCCTTCTTCTCTTCTTCTTCTCTCTCTCTATCTTTCTATCTCCCTCCCTCAACTTTCTCCTAATCCTTCCACAACCACCATGTCTTACTACCCCCCACCACAGGAACCCTACTACGGCGGACGCCCTCCGTACGAGCGTCCGCCATACGACCGTCCTCCCTACGAGGGTGGTCCTCCCCCGGAGCGTCCCCCCTATGACCGTCCTCCCTACGAGGGTTCTTACGAGCGTCCTCCCTATGATCGCCCCCCTCCAGAGAGATACAACTCCGGCCCTCCTCCGCCGGAGCGCCCTCCCTACGACCGTCCCCCATACGGTGATCGGTCTCCCTACGAAGGCGGCGAGCGCGGCTTCGACTCCCCTGCTCCTCGTCCTCCCTACACCAGCCCTCCTCCTTCCGCTCGTCCTCCCCCCGTCCCTCCCCCTCCTCTCCCCATGGACTGGGCCCAGGAGTGGGAGCCCAGCGTCCGCCGCGCCTACTACGTCCACATTCCCTCCGGCCGCACAGAATGGGAGCTTCCCGCTGACATGTCCCGTGACATGCCTCCCCCTGGCCCTCCCCCGGCCGGTGGACCGGGCTACTACGGAAGCCCCCCTCCGCCGCAGGAGGGCGGGTACTACCCCGACCCCCAGGCCCAGCAGATCTCCGAGGAGGAGCAGAAGAAGAAGGACCGTAAGAACATGCTTCTCGGTGGCGCAGCTGGTGTGGCTATCGGTGCTCTCGGTGCTGCATTCGTCTCACACGAGATTCGTACGTTTCCCCCCTCTCCCCTTCCCGTCCAAGGCCACATTCATGGTCACGGTATAAACTGCATACTAACAAGAACAATAGACGAGCACGAAGAAAAGGAAGAAGAGGAGGAGCGTGAAGAACAGCAGTCGTACGACTATGACCGGCCGCCTGTCGTGTACGAGCGCGAAACCACTATCATCGAGCGTGGAGAGGAGCCTGCCTATGAGAATTACGACGAGGATGGATGGTAGATGCGGTATACCTATTCCTACTTGTTAATAACCAAATTCTATTCGCATAAGCTTTCGGGAATGTTTAGCTGTATTTATTATACTTTTTAACTGAATACCTACCTTCTATCGAGGAATAGATTTGATACTCGGAATGTCTATTGGAGATGTCTTGTCTTAATATGATTCTCGGTCTATTACTAGTAATTCCAGGTGTATGTCGCCTTGGCGATAAGGCACTCACCCCACTGGTTCAATGCCATACTTCTTTCCTATCGATAATAAGTAATAGTCTCTCTGACATTGATCCACAACGCATTAATGACATAAAGCCGGTATTATACTCCTTGGTGTTGGGAAGGGTCTGTCTAATAATAAATTAAGACACAAAAAAATTATCTTCATTGGTACTATATCAAAGAACAGTGGGATAACCGCCCAGTGAGAGCTGCGCACCTTATCTTCCATGAGTGAGCAGTCATAGTTAGTAGTACTAGTACTTACTGGTATGATTTTATTATTACCCTGAACCTGAAGAATACGGGAAAGATTTAGGTGGTAATGAAATTTATTACTTCTTCATAGTGTTATTCTGCATTGTAAGCGAGATCTCAACGATATAATAAGGTCTCGATTGTAGGATCGTCCTACTGATAGTGTCATCTACTGGCGACCATGGTATCAAGATGGATAGTAAAGATACTAAAAAAGGTTTTCAGTGTTGGTGTGATTGTTCGACAGATATACTCTCATATATACACAGTATTTCATCCGCTCACAGCGATACTATAACTACTACAGGAGCATAGTAGTACATACTATACTATAGCTCCCACCCAAAAAAACTCCCAAAGTACTGGGAAGCACTTATCAACACTACTTCCAACAAACAATCTCCCCATGCAACAAGCCAAACCACCCCTGTTCACACTCCATAAACTCCTCCCACCCCTTAACAATTCCATCCAACTGCTCCCTAGTCGCAAACCCACCCTCAACCGCCTGCGCCGCGAACCCCGAATTGGCCGCCCTTCCTGCCATCGACCCACCCCAATACCTCCGTTCCTCAGGACTACTAAAGCACCACGACCCCGCCGTCTTCTTGATCCTTTCCTGCGGAAACCCCGCCTCTTCCGCCCACACATGGATCTTCGACCCCGGGTGTGGGTTCCCGCCCTTCTCTCGAGCCATTTTAGTAGCAATGTCCAGCCAGAGCTCGATCCCCTTGTTCTCGGGATACCATGTCATGGCGCTGGATTCGCGGGCGGCAATGATCCCGCCGTCAGGTTTAGCGACGCGGCGCATTTCGCGCAGGGCGAGGACGGGATCCGCGATGTGTTGGAGGACTTGGTGCACGTGAACTAAGTCAAAGGTGTTGTCGGCGAAGGGGAGGGAGTGGATGTCGGCTACTTGGAAGGTGATATTGGTAATGCCTTGGGATGAGGCTAGATTGCGCGCTTGGTCTAATGGATCCGAGACGTATTCTACCCCTGTTACGTGGCCTTCCGGGACGTGTCGCGCGAAGTCGACGGTGATGCTGCCGGGGCCGCAGCCGATGTCGAGGATGGTCATGTTGGGTTTGAGGTAGGGGAGCACGTAGGGGACCGAGTTGGAGATGGTGCGCCACCCGTGGGTTTGGAGGACTGCCTGGGCATGGTCGGTTGTGTAGGTTGTCATTGTTGGTAGTAATTTGGTTGTTGGGTTTATCTTGAGGCGTTGAAGAATGTGTAGCTGTTTCTCGTGTCAATTGTGAGTTAAAGATGAGGTCAGTTGCTGGTGCCATGGGGGAATTTATATGGTGAGTCCTACCATGGATTGCACCTCGGATCTCTCTGTCACCCCACTATCAAAACCCCACCACATCGGAATTCCGATCCTCTTTCAACTTCCCCAAAACTCTACTGACTATGAGATCCTCCCAGTCCAAGCGGAGGCAGCAGCCTCCTCCACGCAAGAAGGCCTGCCAAAGCTGCACCAAATCAAAAGTCCGATGTGACTTGGACAGGCCGGCTTGCTCTCGTTGCCGGTCGCTTGGTCGGACCTGCGAATATCTGACGCATCCTCCGGTTACCAGTCCTCTGAGCGAGCCCAACTACACATCACCCACCGACACTACCGACAGAGAGCCAGTGTTGCCGATATACAGCACGCCACAGATAGCTCCGATCTCAGAGTTGCCGATACCCCTGCCATACACTTTCAGCAGTCCGGCTTGGACCCCTCCACATCCGCCCCGCAGGCTAGTAGCCGACAGTGTGCGTGGTGAGAGTAATGAACTCGACTTCACGGGGATTGAGCTAGTTCCGAGTGTCAATGCAGAAAGTATCAGGGATCGATGGCTGCGACCGTATATTTTGCCTCCACTGGGTCGTGATGAGGTCCCGAAGGCCTATCATCCGTTCACTTTGCAGTACATCTCGAGGATTTTGAGTACATATCCCCGGTTTATGCTGAAGGATGGCGATGTGCCACCGATAATCCATCGGATGCAGATTGTTGGGCGCAGAATGCCCCGTGCTTTGGCGAATTGTTACAGTCTGGTGCGGATGTGGGAGCAAGCTGCGGAGGGAAGTGAAACCTTGGTGGTAGAAACTGTAGAGAAAGAGATGGATCGACTAGCCAGCGAGGTATGACTGATCATTGTATACTATTGCTGCAAACGAGGCAGCAGCTGACATGGAACAGGAACCGCCTAGTCTAGATGACTTCGATCTTCTTGCTATTTTCCAGGCATACCTGATCTACTCCGTAATGTTATACTTCTCGCCTATAGCGGGAGCCAATGCCGTCAACGACAAAATCATGATAACTCTCATGGAATTGGCGTTCCGTACTGCTCGAAATGGGCTCTTCTGCACCGCCGAGATGTCTCATACCAGACCCAGCTGGGAGTCGTGGATCGTGGCGGCCGCCAAGCGGCGATCGCTCTTTACAATGTACCTGTTCTGCAGCGTTTACAATGCCGATCGGCTTTTACCAAATTTTATTGCAGACGAGATGACTGGTGTTTTCGCCCCTGAAGCCAAAGCATTGTGGGAAGCCACTTCTCGTGAGACATGGGCGAAAGAGTACGATCGGCATCTTCTTAATTGGGAAGACGGGATGCTTGAGATCTCGGAGTTGTGGAGATCTGCGGAGACAGGAACACCGCGACGGCGAGAACGGATTGAGCGGTGGCTACGAACAGTGGACGAATTTGGGATGACAATGTTTGGGGTTACTGCTCATGTGCATGGATGCTGATTTACTTGGGCAATTCCATTTGTACGCCACCTTGGAGTTCTGAATCGAAATTCTGAGCACGGGGCGGGAATTACACCAGAATGGCTCGTCTAAGTTACAGTGGACTTTTATTTGGTGCACGTTAGCAGGTTTTCTTACGTGGAATAGGCTGTTTGGTCTGTTTACATAGGAAAGATCTTATTCTTAGTAGAGATCTGGGAGATTTGGAGAGGATCGGAATACCGACATAGTGGGGTGAAGAGATCCGAGGTATAATCGAAGTACACCGCCTTCACACGTCATGTTCAATTCGTTCTAAATTTCTGGGAGAATAGGATCAAAGGGGTTCTAGAGGCAAAGCCAACAGCATCGAAGTGAGTTGAATTGTTGTGCTCGCTAAGTATTTAGTCATATAGTAGCAGACGTAAGATACGATCAAGCGCAGGCGCTGCGTGCGGCAGATGACCTCGGCAATGACAGCTTCAAGTTATATTTGAGCACATATACTAGTAGATTAATGAGCATTTAGAGAAGAACAGGGAATTACAGAGGGCAAAGGTTGAGGCACAAGGTGAGCTAACCAGACAAGTCCAGGTCATGAGAGGCAGTATGCTAACAGTGATATGGTTGAAATTGTGCGAATACTACGGTATAGAGATGGCGATCCGTTCTTGCTTTTCTTGCTATCGTTGACTGTTACTAGTAGTACCGAATTGCACCCCTGTCTAGACGGACTGACTAGTACTACTTGTGGCAAACCTTACAGACTATACTATGTTATTCTTGCCAATAGCATCCTTAGATTGGCCGATCATCAGCGGTGCTGACATTTGCTTAATTTATCTTGAACAATTGAAACATTGCATGACGTTATAGCTGTTGATCATTCTCTGCTCTAATTGGCTTTTGAAGTACTAATGTCAGCATCGCATCCGGAAAATGAGTCTAATATAGCAGTTTATGTGATAAATTAAATGTAATTACATGCTGTAGCCATGTAAAGTCAATTTGGAAAAGCTTTCTGTTGTATCTTCATATTATAAAAAGTAGGTAGAATCACTCATGGTGTATATCATGCTACGTAATAATACATGATATATAAGTAACATTCTCAAAAGCCCGGTGGTATCATGTCGTAAACTCCGTATTCCGTATATTATAATGTACTAGTAGATCGTTAGTACCAATAGCCCCGTGACTGTTGGAATATACATACCAAAGCGTCTGCTTCCAAATACGCAGAATCTAATGATCATGCGACGACGGCTTCTGGAGACGAGGATAGTAGAACAGGAAGAATACCACGACAGCTAGCAAGACCACGAGCGTCGGAAGAAACATAAACAGAAAGAGAAATAGACTCAGGCCTAGAGCGGCGCTATGTCCAGGAAAGAAGCGGCGAGCCATGAGATCAACAGTCGAAGCAAGCATCGATTCCATGGGAAGGGAAAGGGTTATGATCCACGCTAGTGGTCGAAGATCCGTCTAGTGAGGACTAGCGAACAAAGAAACAGGACGATCAGGGTCTTTGAATGTGATATTTATATCGCCGGTTTAAATGAAGTGGCAGACAAATCTTGCCGTGCTAGATAGAGGCTGGTTCCTCGGTCGGAGCTCACGGGATGATGAGTGATGCTGCAGTGAAGCTGCCTGGAGTGGAGCGCGCGAGCAGTGGGCAGCGCCGTTATCTCTGACTTTATTATTGCGGGGACCTAGGCAGACCACGCGAGTCGGTTTTGCGGCGGTAGTCTAGATGATTTGACTCGTTACTGCCGGACAGAGATTGGGGGTCTGGGAGGTCGACAGGGGAGATTCGAGCCATTTGAAGTCCTGCCAATAGCTCGGTGCCTGGTCCATCGAGGTTGCTTTTGGCGTCTGGAAAAGGCAAATTTGAGGTACCAGCCCGGTAAGTTACATGGGTAGCTGCTGGTTGGTAACGCTGTTCATTACCAGCCAAAACTGGATGCCTGCAGGGATTGCTTCATTATTGGGCGCAGTGGAGAGCCATCATTGGTGGATGTCTTAGCGCCCCGCTGAGAACCCACTCCAACCATTCCGCTTTCAGCCGAGTCGCTGCTAAAAATGAATGGGCATTCGAGGGCCAATCATTACCGGGGTGACGCAAGAAGCAAGGATTGTCTGGGTCAGGCAGCAGTATTTCATGTACGGCGCGCAGGTTGCTTTGAATACTTACAACCGCATGCTTATGAGCTTGGGAGGAGACTAGATTACATCTGGTAAGTAATATGCGAGGGAATGATGTCGCCACGATTGATTTAAAGTATCTCAATAAGGATTGCAATTTAATTAAAGCTCCTCTATCTCCCCCTGTTTCGGGTGCCGGGGAGTTGGTTAGATTCCCGCACTAAACCACGGATATAACTTCAGTATTACTGGTATCAACTTGTTGAGGATTTCAAAGACAACCGGACGGTGTAACAGCTGGATTGCCGATACGGCTAGAGCCACCGCAGCGAACCAATGGTCGTGTCGCCCTGTAGGGCTGAGGCGGACTTGGCACGGCCCTCGGGTAAATCAAAGGCAAGCTGGCCAGTCGAAGGGATGGACCATCGTGAATTTCGTTGTATCATGAGTACGCTGAACAACTGATATCATCCCGCCTGGATGGTCACATAACTACTAGTAATTAATATCCATTATTAATCAGAATGCCACTATGGAAAATCTCACGCTACGCCGTAAAAGAGAATAGTTCTTCCCATCGCAATCAATCAGGCGAGCGCATCATCCGTTTATCCCTTGCAATCCTTCTCTTCTCCTTCCCTTTTCCCTTCCCCTTCCCTTCAGTTCCCCATCGGCTTCCCCCCCCTCCCTTCCCCATCCCACTGAGCTCGGATGCATCCGTGAGTCCCCGCGGAGATGAGGCTATCTCGTTCGTTATCAATCGCTCAAGTCTGATCTGGTATTCTTTGCTTTTTCTTTTCCCTTTTCACCCCCTTCGACGAACCTTCCTGTCCTTCCTTTCGTCAGTTGATCCAGGATGGGTCTCTTTGCTGGACACGGAGCCCTCGACCAGGCCGAACTGGATAATTTCGGCGTCGATTGGGTCATCCACTACTCGTTCGAGGATGTCGGTAAGTAATCATCCTTCCCGATTCCATCCGGCTGAACCCGATCTCACACCCTCTTCTTCCCTCCAGAGCTCTCCCAGGCGATTCAAGAGTTTCGTACTTTAATCCACGACCTTCAAGAAGCGCATCTCCAGGTTCAAGTCCGTCATGGCTATGGCGCCTCCCTACTCGTCTGCATTCGTGTTCCACCTGATCTGTTAGGCAACCTGGTACACAAATCTCGGTACGGCTGATTGGTAACAACATATGGCGCATGGTCGGGAAAGCTAACGGCGTGTAGTGTCAAGGACTGGCTCCATGGAATCATCCACGAATTCCCTGAGGGCGGAGACGAGGGCGAAACTGACGCCGACACTCCTGCGGAGGCCCTCAGATCTGTTTACCATGCGGTGACATGGCAAAAGCATCTTGGAGGCGCTGGAATTACCCCCAAGGTGGGCCAATGGAAGAATATTACGGCGGCTATTCCTCTGCATGACCGCTCCGCCAACGCGGAGCTGCTCCGGAAATGGAGTCGGACTATTTTCTTGACGGCCGAGGATCTTGACGCCATTCGCGCATTGTATGGCGAGAAGGTGCGTGTATCTCGGAGCTTGTTCTGATTTTCCCGAGCATGTTTGATTTTAACATTCCCAGGTTGCTTTCTACTTTGCCTTCATCCATTGCTATTCCTGTTTCTTGATCTTTCCGGCCGTCTGGGGCATCTTCTCATGGTTTTACCTGGGCCCCTATTCGATTACGTGTGCGGTGGTGACTTGCATCTGGGGGATCGTGTTTATCGAATACTGGAAAACCCGCGAGCTCGATCTGAGCTTGCGCTGGAACGTCAAGGACGTAGGATTCCTAAAGGTGAACCGACCAGAATGGGTTTGGGACCGAGAATTCCAAAACCCGCACACCGGCGAGACCATCCGCGTGTTTTCGGCTCATAGGCAGTTTGCTCGCCAACTCCTGATGATCCCCTTTGCGACCGTGGCGAGCTTGGCATTGGGGAGCCTGATCATCCTATCATTTGCTCTGGAAATCTTGGTCTCGGAAGTATACAATGGCCCAATGAAGGCTTACCTGGAGTTTCTGCCGACCGTTCTGTTTTCGCTCTCCTTGCCCTCCATCACCAATATCCTGACGGAGTTTGCGAAGCGCTTGACCGACTACGAGAACTACCGCACGCAGGATCAATACGACCTGGCACAGACGGCCAAGACATTTGTGATGCACTTTATTACGGCCTTTTTGCCCACGCTACTTACCGCATTTGTGTACGTCCCGTTTGGAAGCAGGATTGCTCCCTATCTTGACACTCTGCGCTCTTACGGGCTCCTTTCTGCCAATCTTGCCCGCGAAATCCACATCGACACTTCCCGACTGCAACAGGAAGTGATCTATCTATCCGCGACCGCTCAGATCCTGAACTTCGGCGAGGAAATTGTGCTTCCCTATGTCAAGCAAACCTTGATGCACAAGTGGCGCGACTGGCGCGAAGGTCGGGACTCTTCGCGTCCTCGCGGCTACTCTCAGAGAACGGACCAACTCCTAGTGGACGCTCCGGAAGAAGCTGGTTTCCTTTCTCGTGTCCGTGACGAAATCGACGCGGACGAATACGACGTTCATGAAGATATTCTCGAGATGTGCGTGCAGTTCGGCTCTCTCGCTCTCTTTGGGGTTGCATGGCCTTTGGTGTCACTGGGCTTCCTGGCCAACAACTGGCTGGAACTACGGGGCGACTTCTTCAAATTGAGCTTGGAGTGCCAAAGACCTGCCCCCATCCGCGCCGACTCGATCGGACCATCTCTCCTGGGTCTAGAAGTTCTCAGCTGGCTCGGTACCTTGTCCACAGCTGCCATCGTGTACCTCTACCGCGCTGGTCTCCAGGAAGTTAACATGTCGTCCCTTCTTCTTACCCTTCTCCTTGCCGAATGGGCCTACGTTGGCGTTCGCTTCATCGTGCGGAGCGGACTTGAAAGAATTAGCTTCATATCCCTTCGTCGCGAGGAGTCGAAGCGATACGCCATGCGCAAACGCTTCTTGGAAGCCACCTCGGGCCGGGTGTCCCCTCGGGCTAAACCGCGGGTTCGGTTCCAGGACCGGGTTAGCGTTTTCTCCTCGTCCACTGATGTCCCTGGTACTAAGGAAGACTTCCTGCATCCAGGGCATCACCATGAAATGGGCCGCGGAGGACGGTTCTGGTCGTGGGCTCCCAATGAGACAGCGGACGCAGGCGTTCGGCTGATCAAGGCCCTGAACACTAACATGGATGGTTCGAAGACCGGGCCTGTAAAGGGCGCCAAGGGCGCTTGATCTGCTCAACACACCAGTCACTCATTACTATAGATTTGTCAATCATTCGTTTGATGTTTTCTGACTCAGAACTGTCGCAGGTAGATGGCTAGATGAGCCTGCGGGACGGAAAATGTAGTTTATTTGTGATGGACCACTAGCTGTCTTAGAACATTGTTTCCTTTTCTATTTTTATTCTCATATTTGTTTCCTTGGTTTCTTCACTTTTGGTTCTGTATGTATACATTAGACTATTAGTAATTTGATGATGATTCGGAAATCCTCTACATGTACATTGGCGTAGGCACATTCTAGTTCATACTATACAGGAACTATTCGTATCATAATCAAATCTTATTAGTACATCAGAAACGAACTAGCTCACCACCTTACTGGTAACATATAGTTTTCTCAGTCTCACAACTGAACACATTCTGTTCGGTCCTATTTAACATGTTTCCTTTCACAGACTATTGTCCACGGACGCACAACTCAATAAGTCACCGCGCAGCATGACGCAACTCCCTAGCAATCATATCAACAACACCATCAAACATCGTTGAATCTGCAAGGCCTTTTTGCCATGTAATAGTTACAACTAAACAGCCATCTCCGCCTGTGATCGAAGACACGGCCAGCGGTGCACTCACACCATCAAACGGCTGAGCGAACATCATCCGTCCAATCTGCGGCCACGAAACACGTTCCTGGCCGGCTTCCAAAACCCCCAAATTCGAAGCTTTGAAGCTCCCATCTCGGTCCTTCCCTATCTTACCCCGTATAAAGCCATGACCATCCAGGTATCTGAGCAAGCCCACACTGGAATCCTTGCCCTTGCGACTGAGCACCTCTTTAATTGTTGTGCAGGATTTCCTTGCAACTCCCCACAGAAAGCTGTCAGGAGGATGCTGGTCCATCTCCTCCCGGAAGAAGCTTTCCTTGAAGTCCATGACCCAAACACCCATTGATTGATCCGTAACTCCCCCTTCTTCCTTCAGCCACCGGCGAGTCGACATCGCGCCAATAGCTTGCAATCTGGTGTACTCTTCTGGCAGATGCGCAAGTAGGCTGCGTGCAACGGCTGTGTGTAGGGCCGAGGTGATAGTCGCATGATTTTGACGACATTTCTTTCTCAGGGTTGTAGATATTGTTTCTGAAATAACAATTTGGCGGATTTCAATATCAACTGGTGTGTATGACTTCGGTCCTGTCCAGAGACCCGGATCACGATAGGGCCATAGTTTGATCTGGAGCACCTTTTTCAGGAGGAAAGTAAAACTTATAGAGCACGGATGGAGCGCTTCCAGACTAGGCAGCAGAGGGACCTTAGGTGATGGAATCACTTGTCTTGTGATTCCTCCCTGGGCCAAGTAAGCGGCAGCATCATGTAAAGCCTCTCTAAATGTCTCGTGGAAAGCCTTCCCTGATATCCCGTCGCCGATTGCATGGTGGAATATATATACCGCTGTAAAGCGCCGCTCAGTCGGCTCTGTTAAGATGATCAGTCTCCAGAATGGCAGAGGCGCTGTGAACTCGGATTTCTGCTGAACTTGCAGCAGATTACATAGTTCAATGTCTGGTTGATCTTCAGTAGGATAATCGTGGCCACGCCTTTGAAATGATACGGATTGGGTCAGGTCGATTCCCGGGAGCCGGAAGAACCAGGTATCATGGCTGTCTTTTACCGGGATTGCTGATAGAATAGGGTTCTTGGTGATCACTGTCTCACATGCTCTATATGCATATTCCTTTAAGGGCCGGGTGAAAGTATTTGGCAGGACATAGGTTGCCGATACTGCCACGTTGGAGTGCCCAGCCAGACCGCGTGCGAGGAAGAATTTCTCTAGGTGCCCTGTTGGACGTTTGTCAATCCATGTATCTTTTTCCAATCAATTAATATTTTTGCACTGACCGGCTGGTCGTAGTCTTTCAAGCTTGTCCATCCTTGAAATGTTATAAGGACGTTGTACGACCGCACTTTCAGCGAGATGAAGATAGCATCTCTTTAGTTTTCGTCTTGGAATAATATATACTACTGTTAGGTCGAGGAAAAACAAGCCTTCTTCTGACCGAGCATCTGTTCATATTGAACAAAATAGTTCAATAAACAGCCTCTTGATATTGTTATATGGACAACTTACTAATTCAGACAACCTGAATTGGGACTGCAAATCACCCAAAGACAGCGAAGAGCCCTTCACAACACTATAGAGCAATGAACGTGATGAGTGAAAAGGTGAAAGGAATAGTTAGTGCTCTCAATTCCGCCGATATCTCAAATCATGTTAGATACTATTATACCTTTTGCGTCAAGCCTTGAACGGAGAATTTCCCGGTTTCTGAAGGCTTCTTGTCCATCTAATATGTAAGGTCTGCCGATGCCTTCAGGTTTTCCAAGCTTGATCATTAATATTGCTGTATCAGCACGGAGTATTGGGTTGCTGCTACATTGGAGAATCTGCGTTAGGTCAAGTGACTTATTAACGTGTCGAGATTCTAAAATCGTACTTGCGGTGGACGGACGTACGGCAGCGTCCCCCAAAATAATAAAAAACAGTTTATCCATGTACGTCTCATTACTATAGATAGTTCTGCCAGTGCAAACCCACATTTACTGTGATGTGGATCAGAACATAAGATGTGTCTATTCTTTCGTCGGAACTTGTGTGGCGCATGAGGGTAGCATCGGTTGCCGTGAATTGTGACAGCCTCGGTGCTTATAAAGTTTATTGTGTAGATCATTGCTTTAGTCACTGCAGTCTTTCCACTTTATCATACAACCGTCAATGTAAGCACTTGTTCATTATATTTAGCACACCAAAACTTCATCATGCAGCTACTATGTAACCAGACTTAAAAGCTAGAACTGATGCGGTGTCTCATCCACCCGGTAAACCAACTTCTGTCCTCGTACTTTATTCTCGCGCAACAGATCCAGCCCGGACAACACTCCCTTGAGCCCATATGGCTGCTTAGACACAGGGTGGGTCTTTATCTTACCCTGATCCAACAAGTCCTGAAAGACAGACTGCCATAATAGATGATGCTTCATATCGATGGGCTTGGCGGGAACCTTCTGGGGACCCATTGTGTATGGCTCCCCCACGACGGTATACGCCATTGAGACCGTCGACCGAACATCTCGCCGAGGGCACCGAAGTTCCTGCAACGTGTGGTATCGGGCCCCAGATCTGCTGGTTAGAGCTTCCGCACAGAACTGGGCAGAGCTCGCCATTGCAACGGTGTCAAAGCACAGCTTCAAGTTATCCCTAGTATACTTCCGAATCGCTGCCGCCGCATTGGGCTTGGTATAGTCAAACACGGCGTCCGCCCCGAGTCCTTTGACCAGCTCGAAATTGCTGGCTGAGCACGTCGTGATTACTTCCATCCCAGACAGTTTAGCGCATTGAATGGCCAGTGTGCCAGTTGCGGTAGATCCTCCATGGATCAAGACAGTCTTTGGTGTCGTAGGACTTCGTGGCTTTCCAGGCACTGGGAGTCCAAGATTTTGATACAGACTCTGGCCCACGGTTGTGTATCCGACTCCAACCGTGCACGCATCCTCCCAGCTCATCCCGTCCGGGATCTTGAGTTGCCCATTTCCCTTGACCATAATGTATTGGGCAAACGCGCCATCTTCGGGCTCAACAGCGTTGCATCCGTGTGTGAGTCCCAAAACTCGATCTCCCTTCTGGTATTTGGTCACCTTGGGACCAATCTCCTCGACAATCCCGGCAAAGTCGCAACCCACGATACATCCATTGCTTGGGACGAAGTCAATATGCCTCCAGTCGGTTGGGTTAAGGGCCACTGTGCCATGTTTTTAGTGAGTGCTTCTTGCTAAATGGAATGAAAGCGGAATGGTAATTGAGCAACAAAACAATGGCCCAATATGCCTGCCTACCTGTTACAGTTCTGACCAAGATGTAATCGTCGCGTAGCCTAGGGATTGATCGATTGGTCACCAAAGCAGCCTTGCGAGGACCTTGTGTGACAACAGCCAATTGGCCCTGTGATATTCCAACCATGATGCCTCTGTTGGGTTGACGAGAAGAAGGAAGAGAGGGGGAGAAATACTTGTGCACAGGACGATAAGAAGCGGAGAGAGTTAATAAGCCTCCAGAAACAAATAACCCGCTTCCTAGATTCTAATGCCCTCGGTATGAATGTAAATCTTTTGGAAGACGTACAAAGTACTGATCGGGGTAAGCCAGCTCCCCGTTCTAACTACAGAATGGACTGTGGCAGTTAAGCGGGCTGCCGACATGCCAGCTGAAGGAAGAATTAGCGGTGGCGTCCTAATAGTTGATTATCTTATTGTTGAATCTGCGGTGTGTGACTTAGCAGCTTGCCATCTTATGGCTCTGGACAAGGTTGTTCCGGGTCAGGTTGTTGGGGGAGGAGTGTGTACTCACTAGTGATTTCCTGCTTCTTTGACTTGCCGGAAGACACTATATGTTGCATATGCAACTCTGTACATATGCAGCACAGTATAATTCGTTAAGTAAAACTTGACACAGTAAAACTATATTTGTATATCTTATTCAACTCGTTCCTGATTTTTTGCACTCTTGGCCTATCTAATGAATCACACCATTGCATGCAATAGATCAATAGTCGCCGATCCTATTGGGTAGAAGCTTGGATTTAATATCGACAGACACATTCAATTCAGTCCTATGATTGACTTCATCGTCTCCTACAAAAGTCAAAGATGGAACGCCTTTTGGTAGTAGTAGTAGTTAGTCAGTAGACAGTATTGGTAGTTGGTCTCGATTCGGACTGTTCAGAATCATGTTCGCATTGTAGTACTATATATCCGAGTTACTAAATAACACGAGTGTGGGTGGAGTCACTTCCGGGGTAAACTTACTGAACATAGTGAGAGAAACATCAGAACAAGGCCGTGGATTTCTCAGATCAAGTTATTGTTTTCATCCACATAAATACGGGGTATATTGCATATGAAGCATCTGTCAAACCTGTCATATCGGTATCCCCCTGGTAATTACCTTATGCGGAACATCTCTCTCAATTGGGTTTAGGTCCAGCTGGGGGCCACAGAGGTATCAGTCATGTGATGGGGACCCATGCAGCTCCGTCTCTTCTCTATCCACTCACACACTCCCTCTCGCTTTCTTGTGTCATAAGCAATTCAGCTTGGTTAAGTGAAAATGATATCAGGCATATGTTGCAACGATTGTTCCATTATTTACACTTGTTTAGCTTGAAGCCTATATCCTGCCAGCATTCCACGGTCTTGACCGAGACGACCTGGGCTCCTTCGAAAATCGGATTCATAGCCATGAGAAGGAGTAGGGACTGCAGCGGTTTTGCGCAATTTTTACTCCGTACATGTCCTGTAACCAATTCCACTAGCCGGAACAGAACTCATGGACCCTGTTTGTTTTATTTGAACCATACTTAGAGGCGCATATTGTGGTAGACTATGAGCAAAGTACCCGCAGTGCATATCAGACTTTCCACATCGCTCCGCTGGGCTGATCAGTGACCCGCTCACTACAAGTACAAATGAATATATCAGTAAGAGCTATCTTACTGTATCTGATGATTTTATCGCTCTACAACTCCACCATCCATCACCACCAGCCAATGGAGCGTCCGGACCTCCAGATTGTTTACCTCCTGGGCGATCTACCTTTCGGGGCTAGTACCAAGGGTGCGACATCGCAAACCACTGGCCACCCTTAAGGTGAACTGATGCAGGTTACCCTAACCATCGAAGAGAGTGTGGAACGCTTGTGTCCTTGACAATCATGACTAGTATTCTCGCAACCATTGATCACTAGCTGAATTGCTTACAGTCTTGAATTATATTCACCCTTGCGCTTGAGGTAGGCTCTAGGGATTTGTCTTTGAAAGCATCAAAACTAAAAGTCATCTCTAAGCTCCAGATTCAGTGACCTCGATTGTCTGGTTGCTACTGGCACACCGCTCCTAAATTTGAAGGTGCTGCAGTATTAGTGGGCGGTGGCTGAGACACCATGGAAGGTTCAATCTACTCGTGCTGCATCGGAGATCCCTCTCCCACCCAAAGGGAAATGTATACGTACACGCGCATATGAAAAGACTAGAAAGTACTCCGTATAACGGATTAAATACATCACATGAGGAAGAAAGAAGCAAAAAAAAAAAAAAAAAAAAAAAGGAAGAAGAAGAGCCTGTAGGCCCAGCAGCATCATGGTTGACCAAGTGCAGATCACTAGGCCTATATGATACCAAGATGACAAGGCTTGCGGGTATTTGGGGATCTGTGCATTCTCCAACAATCAAACAAGCTTAGGCTCTTTTGATAATTTTATTGGCGAGAGTTCGATTCTATAAGTACTACTGGTTAAGCCCAACCGTTCCATTTCCAACTTATCTCCGGGTGACCACTAACAATCTGATCAAAGATAATACTTTGCGAACCACAATGAACGTCCCCAATGAGCCCATTGCCATAGTTGGCAGTGCTTGCCGGTTTCCCGGTGGCTGTGATACCCCTTCCAAGCTTTGGGAGATGCTGAAGCAGCAGCGCGATGTCATTAAGAAAATTCCCAAAGATCGTTTCAATACCGACGCGTTATATCATCCCGAGCCGACGCACCATGGCACCTCAAATGCTCAATATTCATATCTGCTAGAGCAAGACATAGGCGAGTTCGATGCAAACTTCTTCAATATTCATCCAAAAGAAGCCGAATGTATTGATCCGCAACAGAGGGTTCTCCTGGAAACAGTTTATGATGGAATATCCGCCGCCGGCCTACCCATGGAGAAGATGCGAGGATCTGATACGGCCGTCTATGTGGGTCAGATGTGCGATGACTGGGCTGGCATCCTCCAGCATCAGGTCGATGAAGCCCCACCATACACTGGCACGGGGACGTCACGAAGTATCATGGCCAACCGAGTTTCGTACTTTTTCGACTGGCATGGCCCATGTATGAATATTGATACGGCATGCTCGTCGAGTCTTGTAGCGGTTCACGAGGCGGTTCAGACCTTGCGGAGTGGTCACTCTGCAGTCGCTGTGGCGGCTGGTGTTAATTTTCTAATCCATCCAAGTATGGCGGCCGCTAGTGCTTTCTGTTGATTGATTGACCATGCGAGCAAACCGAGCATCTAGTGTATTATGTTAGTGAAAGTAACCTCCGGATGTTATCTACGTCAGGTCGATGCCGGATGTGGGATGCATCGGGAGATGGGTACGGACGTGGTGAGGGAATTGCTTGTGTAGTACTCAAGACCCTTAGCCAGGCACAGAAAGACAATGACCACATTGAATGCATCATTCGGGAGACTGGGGTTAATCAAGATGGCCGAACCTCCGGAATCACCATGCCCAGTAACATTGCCCAGGCACAGTTAATTCGCGATACTTACCGCCGCGCCGGGCTCGATGTCCGCAATCCGCTGGACCAGCCTCAGTTTTTCCATGCCCACGGCACGGGCACAAAGGCGGGTGACCCACAGGAAGCAACAGCTATTTATCGCGCATTCTTCACAAAGGAGACCGAACCAGAGCAGAAGCTGCTGGTGGGCTCTATCAAAACACACATTGGGCATACAGAGGGCGCAGCGGGCCTTGCCAGTGTCATCAGCACTTCGCTTGCCTTACAACATGGCGAAATATTCCCGAATATGCATTTCAACGAGCTGAACCCTGATATTCTTCCATATTACGGCGCCTTTGAGGTGCCAACCTCTGTCCAGGAGTGGCCGGCGTTGAAGCCAGGTCAGGTTCGCCGAGCGAGTGTCAACAGTTTCGGTAAGGAACTTGCTTCCCTTTTGGAAACAGCAGGCATGAATAGAGGCAGATATCTAAGTGACTAGAATAGGATTTGGGGGCACCAACACCCACGCCATTCTTGAGGCTTATATACCGTCCGAGCCCACGCACTCCGAGCCGCCTCGGTCGTCAACATTGTACACACCGTTGCTCTTTTCAGCCAGCTCGGCTGACTCTCTCCGGGAGATGATTACCAAGCATCTCGACTACCTGGTCGAAAATCCTGAAACTAGCCTTCGTGATCTTGCATGGACGCTGCAGCATCATCGCTCAACTTTACCTTTCAGGAAGGCCATCACCGGGTCCAACTACGAGAAAATTGTAGCTCAAATGCATAGCGTTGTATCTGCCGAGCCGGCTGATCTGAAAACTCGATTTGCTCAATACTCGGAGCCTCGGATTCTGGCAGTATTTACTGGTCAGGGCGCTCAGTGGCCTCAGATGGGTGCTCGCTTGCTACAGTCTTCAAGCTTTGTGCGCGATAAAATTGCCTTCTTAGACGAGTGCCTAGCCACTCTTCCTGAAGATGATCGACCAGATTGGGCTCTTAGCGACCAGATTCTGGCTGCAGGGAAATTTTCTAGGGTCACTGAAGCGGCCATATCTCAGCCTCTTTGTACCGCTGTCCAGATTGTCCTTGTTGATCTCCTTCAAGCAGCGGGGATAAAGATTGGTGCAGTCGTGGGACATTCCTCGGGCAAGTTTCCCTATCTCCGTTTGCGGATTTTATAACGTATATTAATCTAGATACAGGGGAGATTGGTGCGGCGTATGCCGCTGGCTTCCTGTCTGCATGCGATGCTATTCGAGTGGCATATCTCCGTGGTGTCTGCGCGAAGCTCGCAGCTTCCCCGAGTGGTAGCAAGGGTAGTATGGCTGCCATCGGTGCTTCGGCTGAGGAGGCGCACGATCTCTGTAACTCTGAGAAAATGAAAGATCGAATTACTGTCGCGGCGCTGAACTCGGGATCCAGCGTTACACTATCCGGGGATGAGGACGCCATCAACGCAGCGGTGGATATCTTCTCTCGCCAGGGCAAATTCGCCCGTCGCCTGCGGGTAGATACAGCGTACCATTCGGCGCACATGCAGCCATGTGTAGATCCATATCTCAAGGCTATGGAACGCTGTGGTGTCTCAGTGCAACAACCTTTGGGAGACCGACCGACCTGGTTTTCCAGTGTATACCCTAATACTGCGATGAGTGCCGATACCTTGACCACTGAGTACTGGGTTCATAATATGGTGCAGGCTGTTCTCTTTTCACCGGCCCTCATTACGGCTGCCAAGGGCGGACAGCCATTTGACATGGGCATTGAAGTGGGCCCTCACCCGGCCCTCAAGGGTCCTGCGTTGGACTCACTAGGCCAGATAGACATGCAAATTCCTTATACCGGGTTATTTGCTCGTGGCGAAGATGATGTAGATGAGCTCTCTGCCGCTATGGGATTCCTCTGGACCCAGCTTGGCTCGGGTGTGGTCAACTTCGACGGACTGGAGCGGGCTTTAAACAGCGACAAGGAGCCCAAAAAACTCCTTGTTAATCTGCCCAGTTACCCATTCGACCATCAGAATCGCTATTGGGCTGAGTGTCGCACGTGGAGGGCTGACAGACTGTCAGGAAAACCCCCAAATCCACTACTAGGATCGGTTCTGGCTACCACGAGGAGCTCTAGCAATGCGCAGTGGAAAAACATCCTCAAGCCAACAGAGATACCTTGGCTACAGGGACATCGATTGCAAAATCAGCTAATTTTGCCCGCGACTGCATACATTGTTATGGCTCTGGAAGCAATCACCGCGGTGGCTGGGGATGCTGCAATAGCATTGTTCCGGATGACCGATGTCCTACTGAGGCGCGCGATTGTATTCAATGACGATAACTCAAGCGTGGAGTGTATTTCCAGCTTGCGAATACTGGAGTCAAATGAGTCGCGCATCAGAGCCAAATTCACCGTCGAGTCTGCCTCGCAAGGAGACCTGTCCTTGCGGCTCAATGTGGAAAGTTTCATTGAGGTGGAACTGGGCGGATCCATCCCCGACAAACTACCATTGCTCGAGCACGATCGGTACTACAATATCAACGAGCAAAACGCCGAAAGATTCTATTCAGAAATGCAAATGATCGGCTACCACTACTCGCCGCCTTTTCGGGGAATTTCCAGCATCCACAGACGCTTGAACTTTGCTCACGGCACACTGATTGACCAGTCGGGAGACGCCTGGGAGGATCAGCTTATCCTGCATCCAGGTATGTTGGATACAGCTGTACAGACAATCATTGTGGCCTACTCTGCGCCCCAGGATGGACGGCTATGGTCCCTCCATGTGCCAACCCGGATCGCCTCGATAGAATTTAATCCCCATTTCGTTTTCAGTCGAACCTCGAAGCAAGAACTCATTCGGTGGGAAAGTAACGTCGCCGATCAGGCAGCCAGCGTGATTGAGGGATCGTTTCATCTTCTCACTCAGGACAGGAAACATAGCTTTCTGCAGGCAGAAGGCATTGTGTTATCACCATTCAGTCCTGCCCAAGCCCAGGATGATAACCAGCTGCTGGGCCATATGGAATGGCAACCGGCAATCCCGAACGCAGATATTGAGGCTGCCGAAGCCTCTAGCGCTTTAGACTCATCCGTGACCAGAGACGTGGAGCGAATGGCTCTGTACTATCTGCGCAAAATGTGCGAGACGAGCACAGAGAAGCACCGAAACAATGCGTTGCCGCATCATCAACAGCTCCTCAGGTGGGCAAGCTCTACCCTCGATCGGGTTTCAGCAGGCAAGCATCCTTTCATTGCCAAGGAATGGATTTCCGACTCTGAGCAGCAGATCCAGCAACTGACCCGCTAGTAAGTTCCCGCCTGCCACGGATTGTACCGGCGTCAACTGCATGCTCATCATTATCACAGCCACCATGACTCTGTGGAAGCGAGACTCGTAGCGGAGATCGGCTCTAGCCTTCCCTATGTCGTTCAAGAACAGGGTGTTCTTGCGCACTATATCTCCATTGACGAGGAAGCGCCTACTATCAAAATGGTACATGAGCGCCTGGCCAATCTGGTAAAGCAGATAAACCATCGCTACGCGCATATGAATATCCTTGAGATTGGTACGTCCTGTCTTGGGCTTGGAAGACAATACTGACCAGATATAGGATCTGGGACCGGGGCTGTGGCTGAGATTATTGTGCCCTCCCTGGGGACATCGTTCTCCTCTTACACCTTTACCGATGTCTCCGATGACCTCTTCAGTGAAGCTGAATTCCGCTTTGGTCAGTACGCAGATCGAATGGTCTTCAGAACATTGGATATTCAGCAGGATCTCGCTGCTCAGGGCTTTATTGCTGGCAAGTATGACCTCGTTCTCATAGGTAACAATCTCCAGATGGCTCAGGACCAGGAGAAGGCCCTCTCCAATATTCGCCAACTGCTGAAGCCTGGTGGGTACCTCATCGGTGCCAGTCCAATCACGGATGACTCGTTGCGTTTGGGGGTTTTCATGAGCGATTGCCCAGAATGGTGGGCTGGTGCCGACGCAGGCCGAATGACCTTAGACAGCTGGGGTAGTCTCCTGCGCCAATGCCAGTTTGCTGGTATTGACACTTGCACCCCAATCCAGGACGCCCTCCATGATGTTCCCGTCTGGGCTGCTCAAGCAGTGGATGAACGTGTGCGACTGTTGCGAGACCCTCTGGCTGCATCACAAGAGTTCCCGGAGGAGATGCCACACCTGGTTATTATCGGGGGGAAATCTATGGCCACCGTGCAGCTGATAGAGCAGATCAGTGCCCTGCTGTCGACTAAATATTCCAACGTCACCCGTTTCCCTTCGCTCGAGGCGTTGAATCGAGATTCTGTCCCACCAAAAGCTACCGTGCTTAGTCTCGCCGACTTGGATGGCCCAGTAATGAAGTCATGGACCTCTGACAAGCTAGAGGCCTTGAAGGCCCTCTGGGACCAAGCGGCCAAGGTATTGTGGGTTACCAAGGGAGCTTACTCCAGTGAGCCGTATTCTACCATGATTGCCGGCATCGCGCGAGTGGTCAGAGCGGAAAAGATCGAACTCAACGTGCAGCTGCTGGACATTGCCTTCCTTGACCAGAGAACTGCAAGTTTGGTGTCCGAGACATTGTTGAGACACCATTATCTTCTTACCTGGTCGCCGGAGAACTCCACGGAAAAATTATTATGGAGCTCTGAGAATGAAGTGGCTTTCGATGGCCAGCAGATGCTCATCCCGCGCGTGCGTATAAATGAAACGGAGAACTTGCGGATGAACAGTGCCCGCCGGTCTATAGTGCATGAGGTTGATCCGTCCACAGCGGCCCTACGGTTGGCCAGCTCAGGTGAATCCTACCAGTTGGAAGAGGTATCCTCCTTGCGAGTTGCCCCAACGTTGCCAACTATCCGCGTGCGTCAATCATTGCTGCAGTTCCTCAAGCTTGGGTCAAACGGCTCCTTTATGCTCTGTATTGGCACAAAGCAGGATGATTCCCAAGCCACAGTTTTGGCTGTGACCCAGACAGCGGAGTCGCTGGCACCAGTGGAGCCTGGTTGGACTATTGAGATACCCACCTCGCTTGATATTGCACACTTGGCTCTGGTGACCGTGGCCACCTACATTGTTTCTCAGCAAATCTTAGCCATGGTTCCCTACAATGGTGCCCTCGTGGTCCATGAGCCGGACAAATTTCTCTATGCCGCCCTTTCAGACGCTGCGGAAAAGAGTCGTATTAATGTGTGGTTTACCACTTGCCAACCCGGCCGTGACTCTAACTGGACGTACCTGCACCCTGCCCTTCCCGCTCGTTTGGTCAAGGAGAGGCTTCCCAGTGAGGTATCTGCTTTCATCAACTTCGAGTCTCCCAAGGGTCCGGGCTCCCGGGTAGCCGAAGCCATTGCAGGCTGTATGCCCCCTCATGGTGTGCAGGCCTCGGCGACAACCCTGTTTACCAACCAGTTGTACACCCGCTCGGGAGCTGACCCGACTGTTCTCAGCAAGCTTCTTCACGATACGTGGCAGATTGCTTCCTCGTCAAGCTTGGCCTTCGAGCTCAACGAGCCTATCCCTTTGGGAGAGGTTTCGTGCCACAACCCGGTAGAAGAAGCTATTCAGCTGGTTGACTGGGACGTTCCTGTGGTGCCGGTTCATCTGAGACAAATTGACAATGATCCAATTTTCCGGCGCGATCGGACCTATCTGATGATTGGTCTCACTGGTGAGGTTGGTCAGTCTCTCTGCCACTGGATGGCTCGTAAGGGGGCCGGTTTTATTGTCCTGGCGAGTCGTAACCCCAAGGTTACCCCGGCATTTCTTCAAAAGGCCGAAGATCTGGGTGCAACTGTTCGGTCGCTTTCATTGTATGAAAACCTCCCTCCCATATGGTATTAAGGTTTACACTAATCTTGGCTTGACGTAGGGATATTACCAGTCGAAACTCTCTTCAACGCTGCCTCCGGGAAATCAGGCGCAGCATGCCCCCAATTGCGGGCGTGGCTAACGGTGCCATGATTATGGAGGACGTGCTATTTGACGATTTAGAATTCGAAAGCATGGAAAGGTCAATGAAGCCGAAGGTTCTTGGGAGCAAGCTGCTGGACGAGGCATTTTATGACACTCCCCTAGATTTTTTCATCATGTTCTCGTCTGTTGCAGGTGTTGTGGGCAACACAGGACAAGGCACCTACGCAGCAGCTAACATGTACATGGCCGGTCTAGTCTTGAAGAGGCGTAAGCGTGGGGTTGTTGGCTCTGCCATTGCCTACAGTCCCTTGATGGGCTTGGGATACATCAATCGCACCGACGAAACAATGGGCGATAAATTTCGGTCGATGGGTATTTCCCTTCTTTCAGAGACAGACTTCCATTATGCCTTTGCTGAGGCTATCAAAGAGGGTCAAGCAAAGTGCCATGACCGCGCAGAACTGATAACGGGCTGTTCCCCGATGGTTTTGGCTGATGTTGTTCGTGGCCGTATCCGCAGTGATATTCGTTTCAGTCACCTCAATCTTGAGCGGACTACAGGTAAAGCAGGCTCAGGCTCAGGTGCCAATTCATCTGTGAAAGCTCAGTTACAGCAAGCCAGTTCTCTGGAGGAAGTCCAGGACATAATTCTTGGTAAGGATCCTCTTCGTTAGGTGCACTGACAAAGGAGCTGACTGATATTCCTTTTATTTAGGTTCATTCACTGCAAGGCTGAAAAGCCTGCTTCGAATGTCCACCGAGCAATCCCTGGATGTCAACAGCAGCCTGGTCGATCAAGGCATTGATTCATTGGTTGCTATTGACATTCGTGAATGGTTTGGCCGTGAGTTGGAGGTTGATATGCCGGTTATCAGGATCCTTGGAGGTTCTTCTATTGCCGTTCTGATCGAGGATAGTCTTCAGTACATCCCAAAGACCGTGCTTGACCTCAATAGCCTGTCTGGCGAGGGTCAAAATGAGCCTGTGGAGCAAATGTCACCTGCTGCTTCCGCAACTGAGCCGCAGAAAAAGCCAGCTGCTACTCTGGACAGTCTCGATGCCGAGCCATCTACCTCTTTCTCAGACCACAAGGACTCCGGCTCTTCCAGCTCAGACAGTGAGAGTGTCGATACACCTTCTAATTATGGAACTAGTGACACTGAGCCCGATGAGGAGAACACATATGAGCCTCTAATTGATATAGATTTGCGCCAGTCCACCATCCAATCAGCAACAGAGAAGATCGCGCCAATGTCCTTCAACCAGGCCCGTTTCTGGTTCATGCAGCATGCCCTGCAAGATCCTTCCGCTCTTAATATGGCCCATTGCTGGCACGTTGAGGGTTCATTAGACCTTCCCAGGCTCAGGAAGGCGGTCACCACGGTTGGCGATCGACATGAGGCGATGCGTACCCGGTTCTTCTGGGGGGGAGAGAACCATAATGTGCCCATGCAAGGAATTCTATCGCGGTGCATTGTCCAGCTTGAGATCAAGGGCATCGCCAACAAGGAGGAGGTATATCGGGAATTGGATGCCATGCGGCACCATACCTATGACCTCAATGACTGGCAGCTTGTGAGAACTCGTCTTCTCACGTTGTCTGACAAAGAGCATTACATGATTATTGGCAACCATCAGATCACCTTCGATGGTAACAGTGCCTCGCTTTTGCTCAATGAGATGAATGAAGCCTATCTGGGACAGAGCCTACCAATGCTTTCCAAGGCGTCTCAGTACTCTTCCTTTGCAGAGAAGCAGCTACAACACTACAGTCAAGGATATTTTCAAGAGCACGTTGACTACTTCAAAAGCATTATCCACGAAGACAATCCGCCGCTCGAACTGTTTTCTTTTGCCACAGCCAAATCTAGGCCAGTGCGGTCCCAATACCGGTAAGTACCGCCTGTCCCAGATATAGATAGTCATTAACGATCACGTCTAGCACTCACCGATCGGACATGCTTCTTTCGCCGAAGCAGACTTCTCTGCTTAACCAAGTCTCTCAGAAGATCCAGTCAAAAACCTTTGACATCTATACCGCCGTGCTGGGCGTTCTTTTGTTCCGCCTATTGCCAAATATCAAGCACGTATTGATTGGCATCGATGCCAACCGTAGCGATCTGAGTTGGGACAAACCCATGGGCTGCGTGCTGAATACGTTGCCGATCCGGCTAGACAGACCAGAGACCAACACCAAGCTTGGCCCTTTTCTCGGCAAAGTGCGAGATGCAATCAATGGCGTTCTAGAGCATTCGTCCGTGCCGTTCGATGTCCTGGTCAACGAGCTCAAGCTGGACCGTTCAGCAAATTGCTCACCCGTGTTCCAAGTGATGATACAGCACCGCATTGAAAGTCAAGACCGGGTTACATGGTGCAATGCTACCCGTAGCCGCGGTAAATCTCTAAAACCTTGCACGGGATTTGATCTTCATTTGGAAATTGTCGAAAATGCTGAGGGTAATTCGGTGGTCAGCTTGGAGATGCAGCAGGGACTATACAGCCAGGAGCACACAGATCTTCTTGTTAAGACCTATGTTAACCTACTAGAGCAGCTGACTACGATCCCAGAGGCACCTTTGGAAACTGCTGAGTTGTGGTCATCCGAGGTTACTTCGATGGCACTAAGAGTTGCTACGGGTATGCAAACACACTTCCTCCTACATGTATCTTCCTTCCGACTAACCGTTTCCCTATAGGCCCTGTGGCACCTATGAGATGGCCGCAGACCGTTGTTCATCGGATTGACCAGATGGTGCAGCTATACGGAAGCAAACCTGCCCTCAAGGATGGCAGTGGCAAGATCTTGACCTACAACGATATGGGCCGCCGCGTTGACTCGATTATCGCGGCTTTGCGCCAGGCTGGGGCTCCAAAATGCTCTGTTATTGCTGCTATGCAAGAGCCCAGTGTTGATTCAATCTGCTCAATGTTGGCTGTTTTCCGTGCTGGCGCAGTATATATGCCACTTAATACACGCCTATCCACCGAGCAAATAAAGTGTACACTGCAATCACATAAGCCAGTGTTGTTACTTGTTGATCAAGCTACGTCCAATACGGCCATGTCACTTCAAGATCTCAAGCCTAAGGTGTTGAATGTCTCTTCAGTGCCCACGCGGAGGCAGATTCAGCGCGCACCGAATCTGGCCGATGGTAATTCGGCCGCAGCTGTTCTTTTCACGGGCGGTTCTGCCTCAGAGCCAAAGGGAGTTTTGGTCAATCATGCAAGCATGATTGCCCAGCTTGAGGCCTCTTCAATGCAGTACAATTTCTCCGATGAGAGACCACTGATTGCTCTCCAACATTCGGACCATTCTATTGGACTGTCGCTCACCCAAGCCTTCGATGCCTTGTGTAACGGAGGAAGCTTGGTTATCCTATCTGCGGACAGACAGGGGGATCCAATCGAAATTGCGAAAACAGTCCGGGAGGAAAACATCAGTTATACATTGGCGACCCCGTCTGAATACCAAAGTTGGCTCAGCATTGCAGCGGGAGAGCTTCTGAAGTGTCCTCACTGGACTCTTGCTGCTATGGCAGGTGGAGAAGTCTCTCACAAGCTATTGCAAAGCTTCCGTTCTCTTGAGAGCGCGTCTCTTCAGCTTCTGAATCTCTATATTTCGCCTGGAATGTGTTTCGGTTCTACCTGGCAGGGTCGGATTGAATACCGCAAGTCTGTCTTAGAGTTGCCCCTCGCCGCAGGATACCCTTCACCCAACCAAGCAATCTATATCGTCGATACCAAGCTGCGGCCTCTTCCGATTGGTGTTCCTGGCGAAGTTATCATAGGGGGTGCTGGCGTCACCAGTGGATATGTCAACCCGGATGCTGCAACAAAGGGGAAGTTTATCGAGTCACCATTTTCACACTTGGATACCAATTTCACTACGAACAAATGGACGAGTGTTTATCGCACTGGAGACTACGGCTACTTGCGGAAGGACGGTTCCCTTGTCCTAGTTGGCCGTTCGAATAGCGACACTCACGTCAATGTTCGCGGCTTCCAAGTTGAGCCAGCAGAGATCGAAAACGCCTTGGTCGAGGCTGCTGGGGGTTTGTTGGCCGATGCCGTGGTCACCTTGAGAGAACATGATGAAGACCAATTTTTGGCTGCTCATGTTGTCTTTACTAGCCAGGTGATTCCGAGCGATTCCGAGGAGTTTCTAGACAATCTCCGGATGCGCCTGCCTGTACCAGAGTATATGGTCCCTTCCGCTATAGTGCCCTTGGCTAAACTGCCATTGAATGCTCACTCGGAGGTGGACCGACTTGCTATCCACCAGCTGCCAATTGACGAATCTAATGTCGTGACTTGGAGTAGCCGAGAAATGACACCGATGGAAGCTAGTCTTGCCGAGATC
>NT_166529.1:391306-482214 GCF_000002855.4 Aspergillus niger | reverse complement strand
GTTGGAGCCCCAAATCTCATTAATGCCTTGCACAGTTGCATGATATACCTCTGTCGAGCAATGATCTCGGCAATCTGTAAGGTAACCTGAATCTCCTCCTCGAGTCTCATGCTATGCCTTCGGCTCTTGTCACGTCGTCTGGATGCAGCGCTTAAAAGTTCACCGGTAACAGGGGTGCTTGCACCGCTAGCACTGCCACCTCCGACTAAGGTTGATGCTGAAACGTTACCATGCTTCTTGTACCATCGTACTTTCTCCTTTCGCGGAGTCGTGGTGCCTGGGGTGCTTCCACCGAAAGGGTAGAACGTGTCACTGGCTAGGTGGAGCCCGCGCGCTCCTTTCTGGAATTGGTCCCAGCCCCCGCTAAGTCTGAGCAGTTGAGATAGAACGCCTCCCGATCCAGAACTTCGGCGAGGTATCGCTTCATTTCCAGAATCATCATCTTGGGCAGAAACCCCAGCAGCACGATGCAAAGCCGAGTCCCTACGGGCACTCGGACGACGGCCGGATGCTTCATGTGCTAGTTCACGAACGATCCGATGCGCCTCGGTACTACAGGTTTGGTTTTGATCTTCTTCTCTGAGATACAGATCAGGTTCAGTGTTGCGACGTCGATGGTCGATGGGCTGTAGGTCGTCTTCGTTGATATCATCTGGACGACCGAGACGAGCAGCAAGGTTCGCTGCTTTCTCTTTGATCGAATCTTTGAATGCTTTCAGGCGTTCACGTCTGGATCTTTTCTCAGTCGTCGTCGTGTGTTGCTGCTTTTTCTCATTTTCTTCGTCCCTGCCATTTGTACTAGTAGATGGTGGACCTCTGTGGGATGAATCGGTGATGTCTACTGACGCTTGAGTAGACGAACGGCGTCGAAGGCGAGATGTACCGGGAGAGAGAACTCGTTCATCTGTATCCCAGTCCCCATATTCAAACCTGCGATCCGCCCCGAAGTGAACTCGATGAGTACGAGGACCGCTTGGTGATGAGTCGCTGTCGGGGGTGAGATCATGTCTTTTTTCAGCGTCGGAGTCTGCATTCGGTCTCTCGACACTGTGATAACTGATCAAGGAGCTTGAGCTTGATTCGTTGCTGCGCCTTCCTTCGGACATTATTCAAGCTACCCGGTGTTATGCAGGTACAGAAGGCTGTGTTGTCAAAGTAAGAGTGATGAGAATCGGATTTCAGTGTCTCTGTTGGCCTATCAAAGGCATCCAACACCAGAGGGTACGGAATGTCTCCGCAGTGTGCGATTCACCATTCAGCGAGAAAGGCGACTCTCCCTTCAAGCCGAGTGGGAAAAGTCGCTCAGGACACCCCCATTGAATACACCGGCCCCGCTTAGCGAGTTTGTCCTTTTTAGAATGAAGAGGACAGTCGACAAGAGTATTGTCGAGCATGCTCTGCCTAACAATAGAAGCCAGATCCAACGAGTGAATAAACCCGCCACTGAGGCAAAGCTTGCTTTTCACATCGGCCCGACGTCATGGAAGGCTAGATTCTGAGTAGGACCTGTTGGCGTGGCCGGCGAGGCATATGTAACCTTATCTGGCCGAGAACAGAGTCGATGACGCATCTGGTTCCAACGGTCCGGTCTAGGCTTTTGCAGTCAGCGTCTCTTCCCTATATTCTTCATATCTGTGATCCACGGTCAGCAGTTAACATAGATTCATGGAAAGACTCCACAGACCATGCATGTCAGGAACAGTAGATGCTTCACAAATGGCCAGGCACGCATCTAGTCTGTTCAGAATCGGCCGATGGAAGTAGCCTGGGCCGATCCAGGACGAACAGAGCCGATGAGACTTTGCCCGAACGGTCTGAACTTTGTCATAGCTGATGATCGAATGATGAACAAGATTAGGTACAATGAAGTCATACGTAGTGGTGGACTACAGGAGGAGTTGGGTTGTTCACATGAAGTTGTCTTCAAATCAGGTGACTGGTCGTGCTTCCTTTCACGTCACGTGGTCTCCTTTGTCTTTCTGCGTTTTTCATATACTTCCCCTAATCATTTTACTGGTTCGGATTTTTCATGGCAGTACCATTGTAGATAGATAATAAAATAATTATTAGACATGGAGCGAAAAATTAATGCGGGGAAACTTGCCATTACTGAAGGATATACTAACCAGCTTCGTGAATGAATATAGGTTAGAGTTCAACATCGACCGAGTAGTATCACTACTATATCAACGGTGTGCTAATGTCTTAGAACTGGGACATATATCATGTTCGATATGCTAGAGCAGAATAATACGGCAATTAACCGCCTTTCATGGATGGTGAGTTTAGCTAGGCTACATGAAATGGCTATATGATTACGATCGTGCTATACAGGATGGTCCCTCTACCATCCAGCAGACCTCCATTCTTAGCATCATATGAATGAGGTGTCACAGAGGGTAGAAGAGAAGACCCTACAGTATCACTGATCGTATTAGAGCCCCGGGGGAGGGGGCGGGGCGAACGCCACATTGCAAAGTTGAAGTCAGTCCGGATTCACATACTTGCTCCTCGATTGCAGTTACAGCCTTCTTAACACTCTGGCTCTCATTTTGATTAAACGAAATGTGTTACAATTTGGCCGAATTAATGTTAGACTCCAAGTATGCGAGAGGCTGGACTCTTTAAAAGCACCATGAAAAAGGTCCAGGCCTTGGGCGCCCATCAATATACTGCTCCATAAGCCATTGAATCAGAATCACAGGTCGTGCCAATGTTAATAACGACTATGCGCATCTCACCATCACGTCACTGTGGCCCTCCCTTTCTCGTATGTCTAATAATTGAGCGCTAGGTTTATATTGTCTGGACAAGTGCGACCTGACAACACGGATATTAGTGTCTCGCTTCCTCATAACAGCCTTTCATCACCATTTCGGCCATCATGTTCAGTATAATCAATTTGCCTAGTCGCTCATCCGGCGCAGTGTCCAGCACTTCGAGCTCCAAAATGCGTTACGCACCCATCGTTAACGAGCTTCTCCAGTTACTCGACAAGTCATTTCCTTATGCTTCAGGAATGGAGGCCCTTGAACAAGCTATCCAATCTGCGCTTCAGTACAGGATTGTTGAGATGGAAAGCTACGGACTCACCTCTGCCAAAGGGTTTCTAAACTTTGCAACCTGGATGGTTGACGGCTGGATACCCACCGAGTCAGCAAAGGGCAGAGACATCTACTATATTTTGTGCATCTTCTATTTCGTGTTTGACCAGGTTCCACTCAAGGATTGTCAAACTGCGATTAGGCCCGAATCTGTGGGGCAAGATCTATCTGAGCTCTCCCAATGGATGGTGAAGTTTGCCAAGGAGGTTGGAAGCCACATGGACCGACCAGAGTCGTTGAACGAAGCATCGCTCACTTCCTTCTGGAATGCTCCAAGCTTCCATGTATTCGAGGCGGATGAATCCAAAACCGAAGGGGGGAAGTGGAAGAACTTCAATCAGTTCTTCTGTCGTCATCTCAAAGATGGCGCACGGCCCATCGATGGCGAGGGTGACGACAGCATTGTCATCTTTCCTGCGGATTCAACCTTCTCCGGATACTGGGATATCACTGATGATTCATTGGTCGAGCTGAAAGGTCTTCCTTGGCATATAGGCGATCTCCTTGGGCCGTACAAGTCCGATTATGGCGACTCTTTCAAGGGCGGAGTCTGGCTGCATTCGTTTCTAAACTCATTTGACTATCATCGTCAGCACGCTCCAGTGGGAGGTACTATCAAAGTCATCGACACTATTGATGGTGCGGCTTACCTAGACGTTGAATACCAGCCTGATAGTCGCTCTTTGATGCCAAAACGCCCTATGCGTCCTGTATACTCGTCGGGGCCTGTTTTCCGTGGAGCGGAGGCGACAGATAAAGAAGGGTATCAATTCCTGCAAGCACGGGGGATTATCATTATAGAGAACGACAAGATTGGTACGGTTGCTGTTCTACCGATTGGCATGGCGCAAGTCTCGTCTGTGGTGGTCAGGGATGACCTTAAGCCGGGGGCTACCATTAATAAAGGTGATGAAATTTCTCACTTTGAGTTTGGTGGCTCGGATATTGTGGTGATGTTCCAGGGCGGCAAGATAGACCCCCATACTCTCCCGCAGCCATTGTCACGGAAAAGCGAAGAACCTTTGTATGAGCATCACAATTACGGAGAAATGCTCGTAAAGGCCAAATCAAAATCCAAGTCCTAACTGCTGATGAGGGTTCGGCATGCTGGTGGAAAAGTTTGGCTTGGTCATCCTGCAGAGTTGAGCAATTGGCTCAAAGGTTCCGTCTAGCATATCGTGAAGGCAAGAGGTAAATTGGAATCATTTGTAATTGACTTGTAATGGGACCTTGATTACTTGATGGTTATATCTACTAGCAGTTGAAAGCCCCAATTGCGGAAGAATGGCACGTCAAATTCTATTCGGGTTTTGTGGTGTTGGAGAAATAAGAAGAGTCGTCAGTATTGATGTTAAAAGTGATCACAGTTGGCCAAATGTAAGAAATGGCATGCGATGGAACCGATGTAGTGCCTGAGGTGTCAATGTGTGGGTCGGCCGACAAACCAATCCCGAAATAGCCTAGCGCGCACAGTCGATGCTGCGCCTGGAATCCAGTGGCTGACATCAGCCATGAGCTCGTACGTCTCTTGCCTCCATCTGGGATGTTCCTAACGCTCTGCGTGGCTTATTTGCTTAATCCTTGGTTTCCTATCGGTGATCAATGCTACTGAGGGGACTGTTAAGTCAGCCATGCCACCTCAAACCCGAGCGATTCAACATAGCGAAAGTGTGGGGGAGAAAAAGCGGAAACCTCTGCGCCGTGACCCGGAGAAGAGGCGGCAACAGAACATTCAAGCCCAACGCAGATACCGTAAGTGCGGGTCTCATTTGGAGTCACCACATCGGAGATTAGCTAGCAAAAGTAATTACTAATTACGTACTCGTTTAGGAGAAAAGCTTCGTGAGCGCTTAGGTCGCCTCGAAGCGCTGGCAGAGTCTGCGGGACAGACCCCGGCCATTAAAAGCACCCCAGCTGCTGGCATACAACCAAGTGGGGCGATCACAGCGTCTGGCCTACCCAACACTTCAAGTAGTATCGTTCCAAAGACCCTTCCACTCTATGATGCTTCGGATGTATCGGTTCCGTCAACATCTGTGGCCACTCTTGGTAATTGCCAGCAACTTATCCCAGCTTCAGCTGAGAGTCCATCGGCACTATACACATCAGATTCCACCATAACACCCTATCTATATTCTGATGAATCTCCCTCAGCCCTAACTGTGTGGGACCCTCCATCATGTGTCGATCCCTCTCTTCTCGTTAGCGATAAGCCCAGTGACAGCCTGGAGTTGTACTGGACAACCACCATTGACTGCGGCTGTACCAGCCCGCATTTCCGAATACAGACAGAATGTCCAGACCTTCTCGGCCATAATGAAGTCAGAGTATTCAGATTTGGCACGAATACAACTACAGCCGATCCATATACCAACAGTCTTCGCATCGACAGAGTTTGCACCATCGCTGCAATTCTTGATCTTGTCAGGCATGTGGGTGTTACAGAGGAAGCGTTATGTGCTGACGAATCCCTCTCGCCATTCTTTCGGCCCACTGCGGTGATGGTAGACGAGGCAGCCAAGAGGAATCTGATCCGCACAGTACAGGAAACTTTCAAGTCTCTAAAGCCAGATCTGAGGCCATTCCAAGAACAAATTACTATTGAGCACCATCCGATGATAGACATTCTACCATTCCGAACGCTACGAAGGAACCTCATCACTCGCCAGCACGATATAGATGAGGATGAGTTCTTCGACGATATGCTTTCTGGCTTAGTGTGCTGGGGAGGTGCGGGCATTGGGAAGAGGGATCGGCAAGTCTCCACTGGGTATGCTTCGACTGGTACGCCGTGGGATGTCCGTAGTTGGGAAGCAAAGGTATGGTTCTTGAAGAAGTATTGGTCTCTTTTGGGTGGCGAAGATGGTGAACTTGTACGACAAAGTGAATGGTGGCGCAGTATTAGGGGAGACGACATTGAGCAGGAGAATATGTGGTTAGGATAGGAGATATCTATGTGACATGTAAGCGCTCTGCGTGTTATAGATGAAATATGCTTCAGACTTCCGTCAGGTAAAGATGATTGGCCAGAATCCGCCTCTCCCTCAACCAAACTCGTTAGTCTTATAGTCTGGTTATTGAACCTTCTAAAGATCAGAAAGTGCATGTGTGCCGAAGCTACTCGATGGCAGATCTGACTACTAGTAGTAGATAATCAAATTACATCAGATCTTGTTCCATGCTGTCAGACGGAAGAGGACAAGAAATACATTTCTGGTCACAGAAATGACCAGTTGGTGCATGTAGATCCCTAGCTAGCTTTGAGATATGGCCATACTACTCAGGTAAACCCAAAGTAGAAAGTGATGACGAGACAGTCTCATCCTAGGCGTATATTCCTCTAGCGAGGATTTCTTACCTGTGGAT
The DNA here is from genome assembly GCF_000002855.4 of Aspergillus niger. Lineage (NCBI taxonomy): Eukaryota > Fungi > Ascomycota > Eurotiomycetes > Eurotiales > Aspergillaceae > Aspergillus > Aspergillus niger. The sequence continues at coordinate 475,744 of NT_166529.1, read as the reverse complement.
CTCTAGTCTCCTTTATTCACTTCTCCCACACTTTGGAAACACAGTGAGGCGGTGTAGTGAATGACGGCACGCGAATTTTTGAGTTGGGCTCAGAGTCATTTTTTTGAAGGGCTAGGGAGACTCCTTGTTCCTCTCACTTGAGGTGGAGAGGCGCTAGATTCTAACTTCATACTACAAAGTCAGAGGTCTGACCAGCTATCGCTGCTCCTCTTCCGTGCTCAAGCGGCTACAGATCCTGCTGCTATCTTCATCTATTGACTATCTTGCTCGCCACCCTCCTATCTCGAAAGCCAGTCAACAAAACTCCGTCACCTCTATCATAACACAAGATGTCTATGAGAAGAATGGATAGGGTCAGCAAAAGAAGAAGGCCGCTACTTCAGCGTCTCCCTCCCCGTTCCTCTTCTATATCTGATCCAAATCATATCTTGATAGATATAAGTGAGGATATCATCTGTAAGTGCAATACACAAGATATATATTTTCTGCAGATTTAAGTCTCCTCAAAAAATCATTGAGGAGTCCTTATCTAGGCAGGAAGAGCTAGACTTGAGCTAACGACCGTACCAGCGAATGACAGCAGAAGTGTGCAGTATGCTCCAGCCGGCTCTATCTGCGAGACTCTTAACCTCTACCAGACGGAGCCTAGTTATAACGGCAATAAGTCATGGACTAGAGAGCCTGCCGCCGGTATCGTGGAGCCAGTAAGGGCCCCTGAGTCCGGCCAGTACGCGCTTCTTGTTCGAAATATCAAATGCTCCAGTGGACACGGAAGGCTCGAAGTCGACTCGATAGTTGTGCAGAGTGAACATCTCAAAGGGGTCTTGGCTAGGGTCATGGATGGCTACCCTGGCATTACTATGTCCCTCGAGCGCGTAGAGTTCAGCAAGCCCTTTCAACCGTTTGTCCACCGCTGGGAATTGTTTTCCGAAGCTAGAGACGACGAGTCGGGCGCGCAAGCTAAGGCCCACATCGATCTACTGTATGGGGTCCTGGCAACCGAACTCAGCGATATCATCACGAACAAGCAGAACCTTGTCCTCAACGGCATGATCACTTTCGACATGCTCTGGACCATCTTTGAACCAGGTCAAATAGTTCTCAGTACCGTGAACGATTGCAAGCGCGCCTTTCGTCTTGAAACGTGTTGGGTCGATTCAGACTACGAAATTCAAGCCGTTTACATTGACTATAATGGCTACGAAATTGGGTACAGGAAATACACCCTCTACATTCCAGCCTTTGAAGGCACCAAGCCTATTATGTCCTTGCCAATGATTCCCTTTATGTTCCATAATGATAAGGACATCCTGCGCGAAAGCCTGATCCTTCGTGGAAAGCTCTGGTATCAGTACGAAGGCCATCACCACAAGCATTACCAAGGATTAGCTTTGACATCCTATGGTGGTCAAGAGATTAGGTACAAAATAAACAGCCGAGTCATCATTGACACGGAGGCATATCTCGCGTTCCACTCGGATAAAAATTCAATAAGCTTGATAGATATATCCGACTCACCCTCTGATGAAGATTTTCTGATCGCAACTCCAGTTCTACGTGGTTACTCTCTCAAAGACAGAAAATGGCTGGAACTTTGCATCGACGGTGTATCGGATATTGTCTGGAAATCGCGACCGTTTAAATCTCTGGTACTGCCTGACGGCGAGGCCAAAGATCTCAAGGACCTGGTTCTTGCGCTCGCGACTTCTCAGTCAAAGAAATCCGATGTATCTGACGATTTGCTTCAAGGCAATGGCCGCAATGTCATCATGCTCCTGCATGGTCCCCCTGGCGTTGGCAAGACTTTGACCGCCGAATGTGTCGCCGAAGTCATGCATGTCCCGCTTTACGTCCAGAACGCGGGAGCGCTAGGAACAACTGCTGCGCAAATTAAGGAGAGCCTGAGCTTTGTCCTGCGTATGGTTCCGAAATGGGGCGCTGTACTTCTTCTAGAGGAGGCCGATATTCTCACACAGAAACACAACCCCAGCGATCCCCAGAAAAAGGCGCTATCCCATGTATTCTTACCACTACTGGAATACTTTGAGGTATGTGCTCAACACAGTCTTCAATAATAGTCCTAACATAACACCCATTAGGGGATTATATTTTTGGCTAGTAATCGTGTCGAGATCATGGACCCTGCCTTGGAATCCCATATCGATGTTGCCATCCACTATCCCGAACTCGACTCGGCGTCCCGCCGCCATATCTGGATCCGTTTACTCGGAAAGTCGGATCGAAAAGCATTCTCTGGGAGTGAGCTTTTCGATCTGGAGGAGTACAAATTGAACGGAAGAGAAATCAGAAACGTGCTAAAAGCAGCCAGAGTTCTCGCCCGCTATCAGGAAACCAAGCTCGGCTACGAACATGTCTCAAAAGTCCTGAAGCTTAGGTACTCTGAGCGGGACGAGTATTGAATCTTGGGACACTGTCCATCGGTTGCTGCTTGACCTACTCCTTTCTTTCTCCTCAATATGCATCTTAGTAGCAAGCTCAAGGATTTTCCGATTTGAGGCGTGTTCACAGATGCACCATTTCTCATACTACTGATTCCACTCATTATCAATGACATCGAATCCTTTCAAGTTCTTTGTAAAAAGTTGGGTAGTACTGATCGTCTCTTTCTTCCCGTACACACCTTCTACCGTATGTATTCATATAAAAGTGGCTAAGTACTTGTAATAACCACGAGGTTCTCCCTCTTCTGGACGTTCCAGCAGTAACAGTACCGTCTCTTGAGAGCAACTGCCATAGTATGTTTCATGTTAGTTGTTCCAAAGTGAAGTCACCTCGCTATCCTAACTACTGTCTGTGAGTATCTGAAAGTCATAGAGTCCGCAGTATCCCCCAGCGTTACATTCTCCCCTGGGTTCCTGAGGCCCTGAAAGCTGACCTGAATGGGGAAGCCAGTGGGGCCGTCGCGGGGTGGGGCCGCCTGACTAAGGCATTCGGGGACAGATCCTCCCCCGGCAGCTCCGGAGTAAGCAGTATTTCCTGACGCGCGAGTTGCTAACACATCAATCTAGGGGTTACTATCGTATACCCCGAATATGGACTGTATATCAGAAGTTTGACAATGAAAACAAAATCAGTGGCAAGCTTTCTATCTAGGAAGGTAACCACCTATGTCACAAATGGGTAACAAAGTGGATATCCATGGACCTCGATGGCAGGTCACATGATTGGATGGGGAAGGCCAGACCGCCTGGGATTCGCCGCTCGGTATTTTATTCCTGCAAAAAAAACTTTCCTGATTTTGCCCAGGCCAGGCTAATCTCTCCTGCACTCTCCGATCTCTCCTCTGGCCCCTAGAGTCTTCTGTTACTCTCGTGTCGCTGAGCAGATTGGAAGTTATTTTACTGTTTCATCAACTCCGGCAAGATGCAGCCTGTTGCTCACCAGTCGGGAGGCGCGTCTGGAGATCCGCTCCCGCCGTCCTTGCCGACGGAGGCAATCGAAGAGAAGGCCAGCGTGTCTAGCTTGGGACCATGGAATCATTTGGTTGCTGGCGCGTGAGTTGATTCAATGCTATCATTGAGAAGCTGAATACTGACGTTTTATTATAGTACCGGCGGCATGGTCACTGCTATCGTTACGAGTCCTCTTGATGTTCTCCGCACGCGGTAGGATAAGCCTTCAACTCAAGCAACAACCCAGCTTTGCATGCTAACGTATCTTGTGCTTCCTAGGTTGCAAACCGATTACTATCAGACACAGGGCGTGAACCGCTCAATTCCCACACACGCGCACGTTCGTCAGTCATTCGTTCGGACTTCTATCCGCCATTTTCGCGAGACGTTCGGCATTCTCTTCTCTATCCATCGTGTTGAAGGCTGGCGGGGTATGTTCAAGGGTCTTGGACCCAGCTTGACGGGTGTCGTCCCGGCCAGTGCGGTGAAGTTCTACACATACGGAAACTGCAAACGCCTGCTGCCGGAGATCTTGGGTTGCGACAAGGATACTACTCTGGTACATGCCATGTCCGCAGCATGCGCTGGTATCGCCACGGGCTCAGCTACCAACCCTATTTGGGTGGTCAAAACTCGTCTTCAGTTGGATAAGGCTGGTGCTCGCCGGTACAAGAACAGTCTTGATTGTACCAAGCAGATTCTGCAACAAGAGGGTCCCAAGGGTCTCTACAGAGGTCTGACGGCCAGCTACTTGGGCACAATCGAAACAACACTGCATCTGGCCATGTATGAGCGCATCAAGGGACTTATTTCCAAGGAGGTCAATTTGGATAAGAACTCGGATTCGAACAAGTTTGTTCAGGGCCTTGCTCTGAGTGGAGCGTCGGGATTGTCGAAGCTGTTTGCTTGCTTGATCGCGTATCCCCATGAGGTGAGTTGACGCGTCGCGAATCCCAGCATATGCATCTTCTGACATTTTGCAGGTTATCCGTACTCGACTTCGACAGGCTCCGATGGCGGACGGTCGCCAGAAGTATACTAGTATCCTCCAGTGTGCGCGGTTGATCTTGAAGGAAGAGGGAGTGATCGCGCTGTATGGAGGATTGACGGCACACCTTCTCCGCACGGTGCCGTCGGCAGCGATCACCATCGGGACATACGAGCTGGTTCTCAAGGTCCTTGAGGGACGTTAAGGATATGACGGGCGGCGGCAAGACCCCGCGACTTCCCTTCTCATGTATTATAGACTGTACGATAAAAGTGGCACATAGATACCCTGTAATAATGATGTGAACAGCAGCGACTGCAATAGGGTCTCGTTTGGCGACATGGAGTTTGCATCTCGATCAGGGGAGCCTTGCATTATCTGGAATTCTCTTCTTCTCCAGTGGCTTTATCTTAGCGAAGCAGTTGATCGATCTCAATATCATGATAACTATTTCTACCCTGCTTAATGTTGGACTAAATTTCACCACTAGCTGTAGTAGAGTAACTCTCCTAGTACTAGTTTTGTACAGACGTAAATAGTAATTAATAGCTTTCGATCGGCACCGCATGGGGACGTCATGGCTCTTGGAAACAACCAGGCAGCACTTCGGAGGACTATCAGGACCTGGAAAGACTTTCGCAACAGTTTGGTAGACAGTCGAACTAACTTTTAGTTCATGGTTCAGCGGCGTCCTCCGAGTGGAGATGTAGAAGCGCGCACTGATGACTGAAGTTTGAGTCGACCCAAGCAAGTGGGCGCGGGTCATCTCCGACCGGGCAAAACTGGCTGGCTGGCTTTGCCTCGCTAACAATAGCTACTAAACTACTAACTATTACGTGCATACCACAACTAATGGATTCGAGACTAGTATACGATACTAAATTAGAGCGATATCGTGCGTAGGAGAGTAAGGGCTTCCGTGTTCAGCCGTTAGCACGCTTCGCTAGCATCAAACTAGCCATGTAGGAGAATACATCCGACGCAGTTGCAGACACTCAATCTGCGGGCGCAACGATCGAGCCAGTGACAAGCGAAGTTCTAGAGTTGCCAGTGGCTGTTTAGTGCAGCCGCCATTTCCAGGGAACGGGATGGCCATTGGTCTCACCTCCTGGCCGGGCGGTGGATCCATCCTGTCTTCGGCGGGATTTCCTTTGCGCGGACTCCAGCGCAGTCTATAGCACTGGTTCCAGATCATCATTCCTGCAGGAAGGAGACAAAGAGAAAGTTAAGCTCATACTTTGGTGATGGGAAAAAAAAGATAATTTGAGTATAGTTTGGATGACAGCCAGCTTACCAGACTGTCAATCAGGTTCCAGCAGCCGATCTTGCTCCTTGACGTTGCCCATTCTCATTTCTATGCCTTGCAGAAGTGCCCAGTGGCACACAATCCAATCTTGCCATCCCGATGATCGGCGACCCACGACTTCCCCCCATGTGGGGGGCCAGCCGGAGTGAGGAGATGCAACAAGAGGTCCGTGGAAGGGCGACCTGCAACCCCGGCGCACGACACACGAAGGTCGCCAGCTTTAATTCCAGGGATGTCCTGGCGGCTACCGGGAGGAGCTTTTCTCTTTCTTCTTCCTGGTCTCTCACCCTTGCAACAGGATTGTCTGTGTCACAGACCTTGACAGCCAAATTGATCCGAGCTGAAGAAGTGTCGAGGATCGAGAAGGTTTAATCCGTTGCTTGGCAAACTCAATCCGATCCCTATAACTGCTGCTTTCTCCCCCGTGACTGGCCTCGACTTCAATCTTTTTTGACCCTTTTGCCCTCCTTGGACAACCTCGTGGTGTCCCCCATTCCGCTCGATCTCACTTTTGCTCGTCCATCCTGGGACAATGGCCGCAAAGGCATCCCCTACGGCCGTCTCGGCCAACTCTGGCGCGGAGGAAGCTGGACTCTCGGATCCCGGAGATTCGCAACTACTAGGTGAGTCTGCGACCGATTTGTTCAGGGACGAGGGTCACGGACGCCCATGCTAACAGGTGTCAGCCAAAATGGGCTACAAACAGGAACTCCGTCGCCAGTATTCCACCGTGCAAATATTCGCCGTCGCATTCAGTATCATGGGTTTAGTGCCGTCAATCGCATCTACACTTTCGTTTTCCTTACCGGCCGGGCCTGCAGGGATGATCTGGGTGGGTATATGCATATGGGCTTACAGCTCGCGTGGCACGAGCTAACATCATGCAGGGCTGGTTTACCGCAAGTATCTTGATCTTCTTCGTTGGATTAGCCCTGGTATGTGGACCTTCGCCCTAGTACATGCCAAGCCATGCTAAGACAACAATATAGGCCGACATGGCATCGGCAATGCCTACAGCTGGTGGTCTATACTGGTGGACGCACTACTTTGCTGGAAAGAAATATAAAAATGTGTTGAGCTTCCTGGTTGGTTACAGCAATACGCTGGGCCTGATTGGCGGAATTTGCTCCGTGGATTGTAAGCCTTCACTCACCCCCTGAGAGTGATTTGCTGCTAATTGCCAGACACCCTCGCGCTTATGATTCTCGCCTGCGTCTCCATCACCCGCGACGGTACCTATTCCGCCTCCAACGGCACCATCTACGGCGTCTATGTCGGTCTCATCCTAGTTCACGCCGTTGTCAGCGTCTACTCGGGACCAATCATGCCCCGTATCCAGACGTTCTGCATCTTCATCAACATTGCCATCATCATCGCTACAGTCATCGCTCTGCCCGTCGGCAAAGTCACCCGTGGGGAGTCCCTCAACCCGGGCACTTGGGTCTTTGGGCACGTGGACAACGAGAGTACATGGCCAACAGGGTGGAACTTCATCCTAGCGTTCCTCGCGCCAATCTGGTCGATCGGATTCTTTGACTCATGCGTGCACATGAGCGAGGAAGCCCTACACGCCGCCAAGGCGGTTCCTCTAGGAATCATCTGGTCCTCCGGATGCGCATGCGTGTTCGGGTTCCTAGTCTTGAGCATTATAGCTGCAGTGATGAACCAGGACGTCAACGCAACAATCAACTCCGTGTTCGGCCAGCCCATGGCCCAGGTCTACTACGACGCACTAGGCAAAAAGGGCGCGCTCGGATTCATGGGTGTGCTGATCGTAATCCAATTCCTAATTGGCCTCAGCTTGGTATGCCCGCCCATCCCCCTTTTTCCCAGATTCAACATCCCTCAACCCAACTTACACTAATAACACAAACAGATCACCGCTGCCTCTCGCCAAGCCTGGGCCTTCTCCCGCGATGGTGCTCTCCCCTTCTCGAACTACTTCCGCCACGTCAGTCATCGCATCCGCTACCAGCCCGTGCGCGCCATCTGCGGCCTCGTAGCAGTCAGCATCGTTTTCGGCCTACTCTGCCTCATCAACTCCGTCGCAGCGAACGCACTTTTCTCGCTCTTCGTGGCCAGTAACTACGTCGCATGGGCAACGCCCATCCTCTGCCGCTTGATCTGGGGCAAGGAGCGCTTCAGACCGGGCGAGTTCTATACGGGATTTATGAGCCGTCCGATTGCTATTGTTGCGGTGCTGTGGTTGGCCTTTGGGTTGATGCTGTCGATGTTCCCAACGACGGGGCCGAATCCGAGTCGTACGTATATTCCATTCCTTTGCGTTCATGGAGATGAAGACCTGTTTATTTTGTTGAGAAATATGCTAATATGATTTGATGCAGCATCCGATATGAACTACACGATCGTCATTAACGGATTCGTGTGGGTCGCTTGCATGACGTACTACTTCCTGTTTGCGCGCAAGTGGTACACAGGGCCGAAGATGACAGTGGACGGGGTGGAAGAGGAGAGGACGGAGTCAGAGACGGAAGAGAAGAGGGACGAAGCGCATACTGGTGCTTCATACTAATTATCTAGTTCAAATATACCAACTTCTTCGAACAGATACCAATACTAATAGACAAGAATGAAACAACTCGATATGTTATAATCTAAATCAAAACATCATATACATTGGTATCAATCATGGACCCATCCATTACCCATCAAACAATCTCCCCCACTTCCATCATCACCAACTCACTCCCCTTACAAAGCAGCCATAACCCCCAAAACACCCGCGACACCCGCAACTCCCAGCCCCAACCCAACTCCGGGCGTCGCCATAGCCACGCCCGCGCCCTCACTCGTCGAACTCGTCGCACTAGCACTGGATCCACTAGCACTCGTACCCGTCGCACTCGCCGTGCTAGCAGTCAGCGTCGTCTTCCCACTAACCGTCTCCGTACTCGTCGGCTGGCCATTCGACCCCGTCAAGGTCGTCGCGCTCTCCCATTTCGAGGTAATCTCTGAGGCGACATCCGACGCCTTAGATCTGATATCCGATGCCGCGGCCGACGCATCAGACCGCGCATTCGACGCCACGGACGTGCCCCAGGATTCGGCGTTCGAGGCCACGTCCCCGGCGTCGGAGGTCAGGGAGGAGTAGGCTGCGCCGCCGCCGGTTCTGATGTCTGAGGCGATGGAGGTCGCGTCGTTGGCGATGTTGGTTGCCACGGATTCACCGCCAGAGACGATTGTTTGGGCGACTCCGATGGCGTCGCTGACGACGTCGGGCGCCGGGGTGGAGAGGGAGGGAGTGGCGAGGAGGGTGGTGAGGAGGATGGTAGAGAGAGCGTATTTCATTTTGAGTATGTGTTGTGTGGTTGTTGGATTGTAGTGTGTGTGTGTGGAAGGTTTTGTATGTATGTATGTAGTGTGGTAGATTTAGGTTTGGTAGTAGTGGTATGATAAGTAGATAAGACTACCGAAGTATGGAGAAAAGTAGTAGATGTAGATATGATTGATTAGAGATAATGAAGAAGGCTGGATAGAGCAGGAAAAGCAAAGTATTTATAACCCCAGAGGCTCAAATAAGGATCACCAGGGCAATTACCATCGATTCCCCCTCGAAACGGATAAGAATAGCACCCTATGGACAAGTGCCTAGCCACCGTGGCAATGAGATCCACGAGGCAACCCGCGAATGAAATTGCGTCGCAAATTGCAAAGTGGATGGTCGAGCCATCGGTATTCGACGGAACACGGCATCGTGGCTCCACTATGAGGACATACGATTTCTTGGGTCCACGCAATTCAGGGCAGGGCCTTGGTCAAGTTTGAACCTGGAGAGAATAAGACCAAAACGGGGCACCTAGTGTGCGGTTGGAGTGGGAATGGTGTTGCCTGATGACGTTTGCTTTTTTTTTGGTTTGGTTGATTGTTTGTTTTGCTAGCCTGCATGTAATCGTAGAATTATTATGGCCTGGCTTGGCTTATGTTGTGGTGAGGTTATTGCATCTTGTTTCTTGTTAGTTAGTTAGTACCTGTGGCTGTGGCGTGGCGCGGCTTGGCTGTCCTTACTGGTTCACAGTAACTGTTCACCACAGTCAAAGTGTGATTATCCCAGTACACACAGTAAGTTGTTGGGATTGTACTGCCACTACCGAAATAGAAATTTTCCGCAAACTCCGAATCTTGGAAACATCCTGGTTCGTCCGTCGGGTTGGGAACTGGCTCTCATCCCGATTCGCTCATTTTGCGGTTGTGGCTTTGACCAGTTGCCACCGCATGACTGGAAATTGGGTTCTGCCTGTTCAAGACACAGGGTGTCTGTTGTGAATACCACTGGATTTCTGTGCTCACAGGCATCACTATATTATTGGATTCTAATCCGAATGTCCTGAGCTGGTGACAGTCTTGGAATGTTGTACACTGGTCGGGTATATCGGCCCGGATGGGAGAGGATCGTCGGAGTTGTCGGGTCATTGCCTTGGCTTCGGTAGTAGTCTGACGAAGAGCGTTTCATGTGTGTAATTGCCATTTAGGGATTTCGCGAGTGCGGATTCGTCGACCCTTCGAGAAAGCGCAGTGCAACTAGGCTGTAGATGGAAAGGGTGAGCTGTATGAATTCCGGGGGATCCGGGGATGTGGGATTATTCGCTTAAGAAGCAACTGGCTATGCAGTTAGCATCCAGAATGGTATAGTTGGATTTTGAAGGCACCGTAGGGTGACTGATTGTTTGCTCCCTGTTGCGGTTTCATCTTGCAGAGCATACGTTGCCCTGAAGCCACTCGGTCCCGCTACTGATCGAGAATCAGTCCTGTCATTTGATGGTCATCTGACAAGACCCTTAATGCCTCAAGTCATGGAATGTCGCTGCCTCAGGTGGCTGAGTGTCCCGTGTCTTCATCCTTGTAATCTTATCGAGACTCAGCCCAACTTCACCATCACTGGCACAATGGGTTTTTGTCTATTTGCCATTCATTGATTAGTGGAAACCATCATCGCTAATGCCTCAATTTACGACTTTCGAGACGTTTGTAGTGTTCCTAAGCATGCAGCCTGTTCAAATTGCTACTTAGCGGCCGAAGCCACAAGCAGTAAACCAAGCTTGGCAGTCGGGATTGAGATACAATGTGGAAAGATGATTTTGAATTATTAGTTGCTTCGTTAGTGTTATTTCTAACAGCATGTGCACATTTTTCCAGGTCCGTTCTATCCAGCTGCGCCTCTTGACGCACTCCGCACTAGTGTTATCTGATTATCAATATATATCTCTCACTAGCAGACTACTGCCGTCGATCATTGTCAATGTACAGACAATCCTGAGGATAGTCTCTGTCCTTGACTTGGAATATGGCCTCGAATGACGGATCGTGAGGTTCTTTAACTACTAGTTATCTCGCGAGGGATCACAACACGAGCGCGACTTCCATATGAGAGTCGAATAATTCAACCGGTGGTTAACATAGCTATAGTTCTCAAGCTGCCGTTGACGAGTATCGGCGGTGAATTAGATCCTCAGAGAAGGGACAGGAATCCGAGCTTTCAATTCGCTGTGGTATTCATGTCAAGATTATCTTAGCTTCATCTCGATAGATGAGGGGTAATTTACTATCTCTGAGAAAAATACCAATGCTTGTTCGGAAGGGACTACGGTCGATACAAAAGATGTCTTGGGAGGGGATGGATTATTTGACAGGGACTGCCAAGGCATGTTCATGCAGAAGAGTTTTTACTATTGACAAATCACTCAAGATAGCTAAAGCACGTTCAGAAACCTTTCAGCGAAGAAAAATAGATACGATTTCGCTATATGGCGCTATATTATATGAATACAACTCAAAACAAACAACAGAACTCAAGATTTCCAGCCAACTAAGCATCTTGTCAAGCAGTATCCAGCGGATCCATCCGTACTGCCTTAGTTGGAAGTGTAAGAGCAAACGTTGGGGTTCTTGCTGACCTCGACACGGGCAGCAATACCCTCACAGCCCTCGTTGTAGCCGGGCTTCGCAACACCAGCATCAGCCCAGATGCTCCAGGCACCCTCGATGCTGTTGGGGCAGGCAATCAGGTCCTTTCCACCGAACTGCAGGTGGTTGTTCGCGTCGATGGACCAGCCCTTGCGTTCACCGTTCTTGGGGGCGGGCTGAGCGCCGGTGGTGTATCCGATCTTGCCTTGGCCTATGACAAATATCCACGTTAGTCATAAAGTACTTGTTTACTGCACGCTAGGAAGGAGGATAAACATACCCATGCCGGAGCGGTCAACGTAGAGCTCCTGGGGAGTCGCAGACTGGTCGTACAGGTAGAGAGCACCGTCGTCGAGGAAGAAGGTGGCGGTCTGGTCCTGGGGGTTGGAGCAGCTAGCGTTCTGGCTCTTCAGGCCGGCGAAGATGCTGCCAAGGGCGGCGTTGATAGGAGCATACTGAACACCGGAGCCGGAGTGGATGGAGATGACACCGAAGGGCTCGTTGGTGGCGGCGTCGGTGGCCGGGAGAGCGGCGGCAGTAGCGGCGGCGAAGATCAGGTTCTTGAGCTGCATCTTGAAGGATGGTTTGATGTAGATTGAAGAAGAGTTGGTTTGTTAATTGATTGGATGTGAAGGATGTGAGAGACTTGTTGTGATGATGAGGGAATGATTATCGAGGACATCGAGCTGCCTTTTATACCTTTCATCTCGCTCGACCAGCACCATAATTAGCAACAGCTGCTTTGCAGCTGCCAATATACAATGTCTCAACCCACAAACAGTCCCTACTTACCCAGCACAGCAAATATGTTGTCATCACCCCCAGAAAGGGCGATTGGTCCGATGGAATCTTCTGCCGGGATATGATTGCTTTAGACTCAATTTCAGGGTCCCCCCTCGATGGCAATTATGTGACCTAAAATTAACACGGCGGGGTCTATAGGGCCAGATTATTGGCTGTGGCTGGAGGCCATGTGGGTGTCCCTGGCGAGACATCGGAGAAACGACAACGGTGATTGCAGGAAATCCAATTAGTGGATTCGCTTCCAATGGGCGAGGGAAATCGATCGGCGCATATGAGACCCACATTAATACAGACATGTCTCATTCTGGGGGAGGCGGACGGGCCGAGGTGACACCATGAGTTTGTCATTGATTGAGAGGGGTGTCTTACGGGGAATGTGGGATGACTGTAGGAGGGGTTAGCAGTGAGACATACATGAATGTTGCAGCCTTGATATGGGTGATATAGGCCATGTTGATGGAGAATATGTGACTGGTAAGAGGGGCTTCGGGTGTCAATGGGATAGAACTGAGGGATTGGTGCGGTGCGATCTCCACAATGCCTCATCTTGGGAATGGGAAGCCTCGGAACCAACGGCAAGTGAGACTGTTGTCTTAGTTAGCTATTTAACCGTTTATTCAACCGGCGAGGCTGTGATTGAGGTGCAATGACTGGCTCTCCCCCTTTCCGATGGCCTTCCGCACCGTTGAAGATGTGGGACAAATCCCCACTGATGAGATGGGATCGACAGAGCCATAGTTCGATAGACTCGTTCCTTGTTTTGAGTGATTAGAGCTACTGGCAATAACAAGGACCTGATTGATACTTCCATTCAAGCCTTCGAGTGATCGATGCCAGGCGACACTAACAATGAATAGAACCACCCACCCCATCTTTGTTTCTCTGCCCTCAGCTACCTGAAAAGGCTATCGAGTCGCGTATCGCGGTTGGACTGTCTGCCACCATAAAGAGTCGCTGCACCTAGGTGGATTGTCAAGCTGTTCAACTGGCTCTAGTGAAGTGGCAGTTTACATCATAGTTACTACCAACTGGAGCTTGCAGATGTGGCATGCACCATGACACCCTCCAATAGAAGCTCTTAACCCGAAGAAGCCTCTTGGCATGGAAAGAACAGGTTAGGATCGTGCAGAGCTGAATTTTGTTGTCCTAAGAGATGTTGGTCACTTGGTCAGTAAAGTCTTCCCGAGACATGGTAGAAGGTTTCCTACTATTTGCCTAGTGTCTACGGGCAGACATTATTCCTTCTATGTACGGATTAGGCTGATGGTCACGGCTGAAGACATTTGTTCCTAGAAGTCTAGGCTGATAGTTGAGTGAGACAAATATAGTCCTGACTTTCATCGAAGCCTTGAAGCTGAAAGATAGGGGCAAGTCACCCAACGAGACTTCCCCTTTCTGTATGGTAATCTTACATTGGGCCAGGCCACGAATAGGTATAGTGGCAGCTTGCATGGCTCATTACGTTATTAGACTGGCTCGCCATTTGCGAAAAAAGTATTGACGGAGGAATTCTCTGTCGACAGTGGCTTGTTGCTGATTCCGCCTACGCAGTCCTGAACCCAGCTTATCCTGTAACAGCAAATGCCTTCAGTTCAGAACCCGACCCCTCCGCCTCTGTAAAGCACTCTTTAGTATGTATTCGATAAGCTCATTGTACGAGACATTATTGTGTTCGGCGATCATGGGCAACTGCGACCAATGAGGGAGAAGACCTGCTAGGGGATTGATCTGAATCTGGTGAGCCAAGGACAAGTACGTATCTCAGTCGATACACCTACCTCCATGACATGAGCGACTGGCGACCCAGAGTGATCCATCCGTATATCAATTCTTCCTCCATCACGGCAGCGCAGGACAGTCCATGCCCGAAGAGCTGTTTGACAGGCAAGGTCAGCTTCCTGGTCATCCCATCCGATCTTGATCTCATCGGCCTCTCCAGCCCAATCGTCGGCTGACTTCGATTTTTCAGTTGTGAACTCTACTGACTCGGGGTTAGAATTCGTCGACTCTTTGCTGCACCATATATCTCGTCGACACCGACCACCCATGCATCCTCGCCCGTTCCCAGGATGCCCACAGTGAATTCTCGACCCGGAAGATACTTCTCGACGAGAACCCCAAGCGATGAGGGGCTGGAATCTCGAAGAGAGTTGACGACATCACATAGGGATTCAATACTCTTGATTTTGTTGGTTGCTCCAATTCCTTTGGAAGAGCCTTCAGCAAGAGGCTTCACAAACAACGGATATTGACTCAGCAGCGTCTCGGAATGGCGAGACATGCGAATCATAGACAGGATCTCGTCCAATGAAACCTGCGTCTTCTCAGCGGTATGATCGAAGTGGATCACTGCAAACGGAGCAGTTGGAACATTGAAGTGCTCAAGAACCATCTAGCAAGTGTATGTTAGCTGGTAATGACTTGAAAGAACGCCTATGTTAGACTAAGGTTGTAAGCACACCCACCTTTGTTCTGCCCTTGTCCAAACACAATGTCATCGTGGCCGCATCCGAAAATGTGAACGGGATTTGGTAGGCCTCCAACAATGCGGGAACTTGACCTTCTCGAGCTAATCCATGTAGGCCCTCCGTGGTATTGAATGCCAAGTCCCATGTACTACCCTCGCCATGTGCTAGCCTCTTAACCAGGGAATGGATGTCTGGAACAAGGACAACCTCATGCCCCAAATTTTTGAGAGCTGCAGCTATGTGCTCGGCTGCTTCTCCGACTTCGAACCTGTCGCAGTCTGCATTTGAGTAACCGAGGGCCTTGTAGGCCTCGCGAAGCTCATAAATAAGAGCGATCTTGAGGGACTCGGTAGCCATGAGGGCGCGTATCTGGGGCGACTGTTAAATGAGGATCTGCCAACATCATATAACCTTCTTGGTTGAAATAATTTGACAAGTGAAGTCTAGATTTTCAGCTATGCTGCATGACTGTATGACACATAAATCGTGTGATTTGGAATGCAATGCTCGCGTATGAAGTTGCGGTGTGACTTTTCCATCGTGCTTCTACATTCACGCATGGAGCTACCCAATCACAAAGCTGGTACCGTGCTGACCTCAAATGCAGATGGGCTTAAGTTCCTGGAGAATTACTGATTGGCATACGGTGTTTGCTTTCCAGGTGGTTGATGTGCCTTGTCATGCAGCTAGTGAAATAACCAAACCCCGTCCGACGGCGTTCGGAGTGGCGAAACCTCATTTTTACTACTCCTCCAAATTCTGGTGTTGAGTATGTCAAATGCATAGATAGTGAGTCAATGTTAAAATATCCTATACTATCATATTATATCCCACTGTATCAGATGACATTGGAGAACAGGGATGTTCGATCTACTACACCTGAGAATGATAGGCAGGAAATTTCCCTAAATCGAGAAAATAACCTACTGCCTAGTTTATCTAGATACATACTTATATAAAACCATAACTAATACTATTGGCACAAGTCACAGCTGCAAGAGGCATCTTTTGTATGGCGGAGTTGCCGATCCGACCCGGGCGGGAACTACTCCGCAGTTTGACTATTCAACGATTACACGTATATTAGAGCGAAACATATTCTCCTCTATTATGGGGGGTTATGCTTCGTCGACTATTTTAAGGAATAGTTGGCCCAGGGCGAGAAACAGATTTCGTGAAACAACCACACCTTGTTCGAGTACACTTCTGGTTGGTTCATGTAGGTGTCTGCTAATCCCTGCCTTTTGCCTGGCAATGATCGCCTAAGTACTGATACTCCTTCGTGCTTGCTTAGTTTTAATGTAAACTTTACTTATGTCTCGGTTACCGTCGTGAAGCTCTCCAGACCAAAATATCTTCAGTCTTTCTTATGTGGGCTATTTGTTATTATGCATGAGCTCCAGACGCACGCAGAGCTACTTTTGGCATGTAGTGCCTGCCTGCCTGAGGGTTGATTCTGGATCTTATATGCTTCCAAGAAAGAGCCTGTGCCTGTCTGAATTACCTCCTGTGTGGCTAGATGTCGTACTGGCTTGCTTCAATCCCTTCCGACATCAAATCACCTCCCATTCCTGTCTAATGTAACGATGCTGCCATATTATCTCACTTGTTTCAATTTTCATTTGTCATTAATTACACTTTAGATTTCGGAGCGCCCAGCACTGCTTATCTCTCATGGCCGACCACCGATGAAAGCACAGAAAGCACAAACCAAGATATCCAAACAGAGGACTAGTGTACTATGAATAAAAGCTGGAGTACAGCTTCGCTTACATATCCTGTCTTCGCCAGATGGTCGTGGGGTCAAAGCATAATTATCGGCAAGTACAAGAATCTCAGAGCAATTGAAGAGTCGGCGATATTTGAAATTCGAACAGGACTATTCAAACCTGTTAACCGACGATGCAAGGTTCTGTTCCCGGTTAATTAAATAGAGCTACATTAAGTCCGAGTCTTCAGGCCGGGGACATCGGTTAAATGCATGAGTATAAATAGTCTGCAGACGCACCCCGCACTTGACGCAAACTCATGGTTCAGCGCCTACAGTACTGACAGCCGGGGTCGCAAATCATGCTGCTTCACTTCATATTGTATGCTGCACTAAGCAGTGTAGTAACCAGCGTATCCCTACAGCCACGTCTGCAAGATGGCTTAGCATTGACACCACAAATGGGGTAGGCCGAGCATGCCTTGTCCATATACAAATCTGATACAATCGCGCAGATGGAACACGTACAATCATTACTCGTGCTCCCCAAACGAGACTATCGTTCAGTCCAATGCACAAGCATTGGTTGACTTAGGCTTGTCCTCTCTCGGATATCGATATGTCACGACGGACTGCGGCTGGACAGTCGCAGACCGGCTGCCTGACGGATCCTTGACGTGGAACGACACCCTGTTCCCTCAAGGATTCCCGGCTATGGGTGATTTCCTCCATGATCTAGGTCTCCTATTCGGCGTGTATCAGGATTCCGGGATTCTGTTATGTGGAAGTCCGCCGAATGAGACAGGAAGCCTGTGTATGCCAACCATCATGGACAGACGTGAATGCGGACTGCTAATCGCGCGCCGCAGACCACGAAGAACAAGATGCCAGAACATTTGCCTCGTGGAATGTGGACTCTCTCAAATGTATGTTCATAGAAACGCGCTTGGAGATACTCTCTGATGGGCTTACTAGACGACAATTGTTACTCCGACGCCGCAACTGGCTACCCTAACGTCAATTACGCGCCCAGTACCTCTCCAGAGCCCAGATTCGCCAACATGTCTCATGCTTTATTGCAGCAAAATCGAACCATTCTATTCCAAATCTGCGAGTGGGGTATCAGCTTCCCCGCGAATTGGGCCCCTGCTCTCGGTCATTCTTGGCGAATTGGGAACGACATCATACCTGACTGGCGGACAATCTTCCGCATCATAAACCAGGCAGCTCCACAAACAGATGTTGCTGGCCCGGGCCAATGGCCGGACCTTGACATGCTTGAAGTGGGGAACAATATATTTTCTCTTCCAGAGGAGCAGACGCACTTTTCGCTCTGGGCCATTCTCAAGAGCCCGTTGATAATTGGCGCTGCCTTAAAGGATGAGCTCACTGCCATAAATGACGCGTCGCTAGCAGTTCTGAAACAGAAGGATGTCATAGCATTCAATCAAGATGCACTGGGGAAGAGTGCGAGTCTACGCCGGCGCTGGACCGAAGAGGGCTATGAGGTATGGAGTGGGCCGCTGTCGAATGGTCGGACAGTGGCTGCGGTCATCAATTGGCACAATGAAAGCAAGGACCTGACCCTGGATTTGCCGGATGTTGGGCTCCAACATGCAGGGACGGTGAAGAACATTTGGGACGGCACTACTGCACGGGATGTGCTTACTTCCTACACGGCGACAGTAGCCGGCCATGGCACGATGCTACTCGAACTACAGAATACGACTGCTGTCGGAGTGTATCCACGAGGAGTTTTCGGAGTATCTTCTGGGTATGTTCGTCCTTGTTCCAAACATGCATGCTTCTGACGTCTTAGACAAACGACGACTTTCCAAAACATCTACGCCGTGACAACCAGTGCCAAGTACATCATTAGCGTCTACTTCTCGCAGCCAGCTTCTTCAACAGAAACTATCACCATCGGATCAAATGCCAACCAGAGTATGATATCCGCACAGGTCCCCGCATCGTCCACGCTAGTCTCCGCCGAGATTCCTCTTACCGCCGGGTCCTCCAACACAATCACCATCAACACTTCCATACCCATTGACGCCATTCACGTCACACCTCCCAATGGAACGTACTACCCTTGCACAAACTTTACCCTTGCCGGGTCTACCACGCTGACTACGTGTGGGAGCGGTTATTGTCAGCCGGTTGGCTCAAAGGTTGGCTACATCAGCCCCAGTGGCACTGCCAAAGCAACGATTTCCGCGACTACCAGTGGGAGCAAGTATCTGGAGATTGACTGGATAAATAATGATATTGCCTTCGACTCGTCCTGGGGTTGGGGATCCAACTCTCGGAACTTGACCGTGACGGTGAACAGCGAGGACCCGGTGAGGATCGAAGTGCCGCTGAGCGGAAGACATAGCGAGCTGTTCGGTCCGGGATTGGGATGGTGGGATACATCGACTTTAGGACTACTGACTAGTGGCTGGAAGGAAGGGTTAAACGAGGTCGTAGTTGGAAATGTGGGGGGTGACGAGGGATTTCAATCTTATGGAGCCGACTTTGTGGGAATCCGAGTGCTGGACTAGAGGGGATGAGAGAGCGTAATAGCAGCCGTAGACTATCCTCTCCGCAAGTTTCTGAAGAGGGAAAAAAAGAGAGAAGAAGCTTATGGTTGTTGTGCCATTTTCACAATCACCTGATCCTGACCACGGGATCCGCAAGTTCGGGGAGAAGCGGGACACAAGAATCTTTTTTCCTCCTTTGCTTTCCCTTTTGACACTTAACTTACTCTTCTCTCGGAAAACCTCCAATCGAACCCGAATCCCATCTGTCGGCCCCCACGAGGGAAGATACATACTCCGAATAGTTAGTTAGTTGACCACAGTTAGTCATTCGTTTGTCATGTCATGTGGCATGCGTGTCTCCCCACCCTTCTTCGCATCCCCGTGGAGAATAACATGGCTCTGGACAGGTGTGAGAAGCAAATAAGGTTCAACAGTGATTAAGACGACCATGGCACAAACGGCCTAACCACAGCTAGCTTCACTTGGCGTGCTTGCAAGCCCAGCATGATCCAACATGGTGGTACAATCTGCCGAAATTCTGCCGGCATCCTCGTCACGTTTTCCCGTTCTGGGGTGCAGAACGCGGAGGTCTCGCTTATTCCGAGTGTGGAGTCCCCGCAATTCAACGCTCCATACTCAAGCACCGACTTCGTGGAGCCGACAGGGAACCGATTTCGGCCACGCGACTTGTTCACCATGCAAGCTAACCCCACGAATGTCACGCTCAGTACAGCGTCTAATTGGCTATCATGCCGAGATTGACCCGAAACCCTAGGCCGTTCATTCTTCACGTTTCTCGTACGGTCCATGCCACCGTCATCATGCTCAACCATTGCCGAGAATTTACAAAGCCTTGGCCGGAATACGGGAGGAATGGGGTTGACCCATGGGGGATTCTGGAGCGGACAGTGGGATGTTTTGGTAGTGCCTCGTGGGTATATAAAGACCCAGATATTCGCTTAGGATGTCTTTCAGTTCACCGTCAAAGAAATTTTCCGCAGTGAGTTTGAGAATATGAAGGTGTCACTCACTCTTTATGCGGCTGCATTGCAGCTGGCAGATGCCGCTGTAGTACAAAAGCGAACAGTCGATGTTGCTGAGCTAGAACACTTCTGGTCCTATGGACGCTCAGAGCCTGTTTATCCCACCCGTAAGTCAGTCTACCCCCGAGAGCCACGATCAAAGCTAACCCAGTCATTAGCTGAAACAAGCGGATTGGGAGACTGGGAAGAGGAGTTCACTAAAGCCAAGTCTCTCGTGGCACAGATGACCGATGATGAGAAGAATAACATCACATATGGTCATACGTCTACGACAAATGGCTGTTCCGGAATGACTGGCAGTGTTCCTCGACTGGGATACCCAGGAATGTGTCTCCAAGATGCAGCAAGCGGTGTACGGGGAACTGACATGGTCAACGCTTACGCCTCTGGTCTCCATATTGGGGCTTCGTGGAACCGTGACCTCGCCTATGAACACGCTCATTATATGGGTGCAGAGTTTAAGCGCAAGGGAGCAAATGTTGCTCTTGGACCTGTTGTAGGCCCGTTAGGCCGCATGGCCCGGGGTGGTCGCAACTGGGAAGGATACAGCAATGACCCCTACCTCTCTGGCTCCCTTGTTCAGAACACTATCCGTGGTCTGCAGGAGTCCGTCATTGCCTGCGTCAAGCACTTCATTGGAAACGAGCAGGAGACGAACCGCAACACTCCACAACTACTGGATAACAGCTATAACCAGTCCGTCTCATCCAACATTGATGATAAAACTATCCACGAGCTCTACTTGTGGCCCTTCCACGATGCAGTCAAAGCTGGTGCGGGTGCCGTCATGTGCAGCTACAATCGCATCAACAACAGCTATGGATGTCAAAACAGTAAGACCTTGAACGGTCTGCTCAAGGGTGAACTAGGGTTCCAAGGCTTCGTCGTCTCTGACTGGAATGCCCAGCACACGGGTATTGCCAGTGCGGCGGCAGGTCTTGACCTGGTCATGCCTGACTCTGTCTACTGGGAGAACGGCAACCTATCGTTGGCTGTCCGTAATGGATCGCTCTCGTCCACGCGTCTCGATGACATGGCAACCCGCATCGTCGCTGCCTGGTACAAGTATGCAGAGCTAGAAGACCCCGGCTTTGGCATGCCTATCAGTCTCCTGGGACCCCATGTACCAGTTGACGCTCGCGACCCTGCCTCCAAGACCACTATTCTCCAGGGGGCTATCGAAGGCCACGTCCTTGTCAAAAACACAGGCAACGCCTTGCCTTTGAAGGAGCCCAAGATCCTGTCACTTTTCGGTTATGATGCCATCGCCGCGCAACGCAATACCATGGATGACCTGTCCTGGAGTCTCTGGACCATGGGCCTCGACAACGCTCTAACTTACCCCAATGGCACCGCCGTGGACCCCTCTCACCTCAAATACTTGTTCCTTTCTAGCACCAACCCCTCCGAAAATGGCCCTGGTGTGGCCTTGAATGGTACCATGATCTCCGGGGGTGGCTCCGGCTCCAGCACTCCATCCTACATCGACGCGCCATTCGATGCCTTCCAACGCCAAGCCTACGAAGACAACACCTTCCTCGCCTGGGACTTTGCCTCTCAGTCTCCAGTCGTGAACCCCGCTAGTGACGCATGTCTCGTCTTCATCAACGAAGCCGCAGCTGAAGGTTGGGACCGTCCGTACGTGGCCGACCCCTACTCTGACACTCTGGTCGAGAATGTCGCCTCCCAATGCAACAACACCATGGTGATCATCCACAACGCCGGTATCCGTCTCGTCGACCGTTGGGTCGAGAACCCCAACATCACTGCCGTCATCTACGGCCATCTCCCCGGTCAAGACAGTGGTCGCGCCCTCGTCGAGATCATGTACGGCAAACAATCCCCCTCTGGCCGTCTTCCCTACACCGTCGCCAAGAACGCCTCGGACTACGGTGCCCTCCTGAACCCGGTCGTCCCATCCGGAACCATGGATCTGTATTACCCACAAGACAACTTCACTGAGGGTGTCTATATCGATTACAAGGCCTTTGAGCAGAAGAACATCACTCCCCGTTACGAATTCGGCTATGGTCTCACCTACTCCACGTTCGATTACTCCGGTCTCAAGATCTCCGTCCACAGCGGCGTGAACACTGACTACCTACCTCCCAACTCTACCATCGAGGAAGGCGGTATTTCCGCCCTCTGGGATGTAGTGGCTACGGTTACCTGCTCGGTCTCGAACACTGGCTCTGTCGCTGCGGCGGAAGTCGCTCAGCTCTATCTGGGCATTCCTGGTGGTCCAGCGAAGGTCCTCCGTGGCTTCGAGAAGAAGCTTATCCAGCCGGGAAAACACACGAAGGTCCAGTTTGATTTGACGAGACGGGACCTCAGTTCATGGGATGTGGTGAACCAAGCTTGGGGATTGCAGAAGGGTGATTATTCGGTTTATGTGGGGAAGAGTGTGCTTGATACCCAGTTGACGGGGACGTTGACGATCTAATGAGCTTACGAGCTTTGACTGTTACGATAGACGTATAGGAATTCATTTGGAATAATTGTTAAATTTTTTGAAACTTTTGGTCTAGTCTATGTGGGGTATCTTTCGTAACTTTTCTAGTTCTAGAGCATGTTTTTGGAAATATTGTCATCTGCGAACACAACTGATGTCCCATTGACCACGCACGAGTCCCACAGTTATGTACCTGGGACCATGCGCCTTCGCTATGGGTGCGGTTAGCACAACACTCCTGAGTATCACACTACTTGCCAAGTCACAGTGCTTTGGCCCTCTGGTAGGTGCAGTTCTTGTCAAGATCTCTCAGAGTGACGAAGTGCTATGCCTGTCATTGATTGTGTCTGCAACATTCATTCAACGGTATGACTGAGGCAGACAACCATCTATGATTCTCAGGTCACCGGCAGCGGAGGGGTCCTAGCAAGCGCATGGGTTGACAAGGTCTCTGTGCAGTTCGCCATCTTTGCTGGAGGAGTAGTTGACTCCAGAGGATCAAGCGACTGAACTGCTTTCCATTATTGAACTGCGAGTCAGGGAGCGATCAAGCAGGCTGAATTCCCTCGTACCCCGAGAGATCCTCGTAGTATCTCTTATCCAGACCAGCCTGCAGTCTAGCCTCTGTATTGAACGGCTCCCTCAACGGCCCACGGAAATACTTCTGCACATTACCCCGGAACACCTGCACAGGGTCCGTCTCCTCCTGGGCACAAATCCAGGTCAACCAGCGATGACCTGTCGTGACATGGGTGATCTCATCATTGTGGATAATCTCCAGCGTGTCAACACTATCCCCATCTCCAGCCTTGCGGAACTTATCGATCGTCACTGGATTCACATCCAAACCGCGCGCCTCATGCACCAACGCAATAATGCTGATCCGAGCGCGCAGATCATGGGCTGTCACGGTCGCAGAGTCCCACAGTCCATGGTGGACCGGAAGGGCACCGAAATACGAACCAAGCTCCTCCAGCCTGGTCCGAAGGAGAGAGAAATGCTTCGCCTCGTCGTTAGCGACCTTCAACCAGTCGTGGAAGAACGCCCGAGGAAGACCCAGCGCATCAGCCGAGTTCGTCTGAAACTTCGCGAACCGCACACAGATATCGACCGCCAGATCGATCGCCCATTGTTCAATGTTTGCCAGCGCATGCAACATATTAATCCTGCTCTTTTGCGTACCACCTCTGCCCGGCTTCGGAACTGCCTGCCGATTTACATCCTTCACGCCATCCCTAGGCGGTAAATCTGGAAGGTCAACATTGGTCCTATCCCCAATAACCATAGGCTTATCTGTTCCCTCCCGTTCCGTGAACAATTTGAACAAATGCGCCGTCAACTCGATCTTATGTTCCGGGTTCGAGGTGTTCAGAATGTGCGCGCACCATTCACACACCGTTGCATTATCATCAAGATACCGAATCGGCGCAGTTTCAGCCTTATCGTCCGCTCCATTTGTCGTTGTCGTACCATTCACACCATTGACACTCTTCTTCAACTTCATCTGCTCACTCACAGCCTCCAACTTCGCCAACTCCACTCCCTCTCCCAATTTCTCAGAGGTATATTCCACAACCACCATATCCTCATCGCTCACATCAACAGGGAACGTGCACGCCTTAATCCCCACACTCGACTCTCCCGTCTCGACGTTGAAATCATACGCATGCCATGGACAAGACACAATGTATGCTGAATCTTCGATGTCAATGGAGGAATCTTTCATCGGGCCGCCTGCATGCGGACATTCCGCTTCCATGGCGTAGTAGGACCAGCCGTTGGCGTCATTGCGCGCTCGGGGTTTGTCTTTGGTTTTCGGCGTCTCGATAGTGGGGAGGCGGAAGAGGACGAGGCGTTTTCCGTCGGAGAGGTGCAGGACGTAGCGGGTTTGAGTGAGCGAGGAGAGCGGGGCGAGGCGGACGCGCGCCATAGTGTGAGACTGTGCTCTTTGCAAGCAATAAAAGATATGCGATATCGAGAGGGGTGTTGGTAGAGTGCAATAATTATTTCTGGAGACTTGAGGGGCGGCCATTTTTGAGATCACGTGCGGCTCTATAAGGGTGGGGCGCTAGGCTAGATCAGTAACATGGGAGGCGGTCACTCGGTCGGACATGTACCTGAGTCAAATGGTTTTGGCAGGCTGTTACTGTACTTTATTCAGAGGGCCAAATTGAGCTGTACATGGGATGGTGAGTGCTATTCTTTCATACTTGACAACTGTCGAGGTGATACCCATGTATGACCGGCAAAATTAGAGTAGATATGCTGGTGAAATTAGGAAAAAAGAAATCATGTTTGTGCGTTAACTGGGAGTCGAACCCAGAGCTCAACCTCACAAGAGGAGTGGAAGGGTTGAATGTTACCGCTACACCATTAACGCTTGTTGTTGAAAGTTTTTCTCTTACTTTAGTCTATATCGAGCACAAATGTTCTCAGGTGTCTTTGATGCTCACTTTAGAGAATGGAAGTTTTCACATAATTCCACATGATCTTGGTCTGGTACGAACATCATGTTTTGAATCTGCTACTATTCTCGGTAGTTCTGCCGTAATTTGACTCCTGTCAGAATGAACCTCCCCGAGGAAAATATATATAGTATAAGTAATAACGGTAACTAGCATTGTCCCTCACCTGCAAATCAATTGAAACTTCCGTCTACTATTCACATGACCATAGTAGTACTATTGTACTAGCAACATGATGCAATAAGTCCATGAAATGATCAAGTACCAGCTCAATAAAACGGGTCATCTTAGATGATGTGTAGGAAGAGTATATTCAGGATATCTTTTGGTCTCTTTGCTCGATTCTTAGTTATTATGATATCAACAACCCCCTCTCAGGGCGATGGTATTGTACATCGGATACTTCATCTTGCGGTAATGTTGACCACTGGAGAGAAAAAAACCTCATAGAAAGCATTTTAGCAACTAACAGTCTAGGCTTAGTTGTAACCAATGAATGGAGCAGAAGGTGAGCGTTACTTAACATGTGACGGATTGCCGCTGGACTTTTGGTTCTACGATGGCTGTCTTGATTACTACGCTTCAAAGACAAGATAATAGGGTAGAAGGCATTTCATAGTACTTGGCCTGTGTTTGTCTGTGCTCCACTATCTGATCTTCGATTTCCCGAACAACAGAGGTTCGATTCGATGCCATGTAATGAGGCCTTTTGATAGCCACCGAGTAACTTCGCATCATTCTCCCATCGCTATCGGTTTGGCGCGGTGCTGCGACCAGGATTCGTGCATGGATGTCAAAACCCCGCCTGGTAGTGCTAGACTCAAACAACTAGCAGGGGTAATCATTATTCCAGCGCAAGGCTCGCTCGAAAGGTGCCTACAGCCTTGCATAATCTTGCAGCGAATGGTCTGGCAGTGAGTGAATACTATATATTGGTTGCCATCCTGTGCCCCGCAACTACAGACACGCGTCCATCTCCCCTTCTGATTTCCTCATTCCCCCTCGTCACCTATCAGCGATCTTGCCCTTCTGTTCCACTTCTGCACAAGTTCAAGTTACACCATCGCGATGGCAGATCCACAGAAAGTCCTATTTTGGTGAGTAGTTCATTAAGGCCATCCCAGGCTAGCTATGGTCGGACTAGGTCAAAGATAGGTCTGACAATCCATCATCGTTAGGTACAATGGTCTGTACTCCCGTACCGTCGACCTTGTTGGCGACTATGCAGGCAGCGAACTCTTTATCATCGAAGGAGACTCACTTCTCTTGCACTGCTTCGCTGACGACCAGCTGGAATTTGCCAATGGTTTTCAGTTGCTTCATGCCACGTATATCGTGGAGCGATCTCTAGAACAGCTCCGACGACGAAACTGCAATTTTCACATTGTCTTCTTCTCGGAAAATTCGGCGGCATCTATTTCACCACACGTTCACCAATCATCGTTGCCAAAGTACCGTCTAGCTCGTGAAGCTATTCTACAGCATCTTCAACAGAATGCTCCTAAAGTATTCCCATCCATACAAGTGAGATGCTTTGATACATACAATTGCCCCGAGTTTGAGGAATATCTTACGTTGGAGGGGGTCTATTTCATCATGTGCCACGATGGCGCATTTTCGAGCCATAGCGGACATGATAGAGCACTGCATGAATCTTTAGAAGAGTCTGAGGATCTGAAAGTGCTCTCGGATGGTACCTCAGACACTGACAGTGATGAAACGTTCGATAATGCTCTTACCTCGTTTTGGCCGAATCGAGTTACGCTCAGATCCATGATACACTGGTTTGTTGCCCATGGATTCAATATCTCATTGCTGAACAGTTTAGAATGCCGTGACACCAAAGTGAGCACAGAGTGCCCCCCTAGCTTAGCTCAATTCTGACCTCAGATAGGTGTTCACGATGGTTCTAGAGGGCTCCGCAGAACGGGCACGGAATCTTTTCGGCGTGGATTCGGAAGATCCGGACATAGAAGAGGACACTGAATCATCTGACTCCGATACAGAAGAGGTGGATTCTGGAATCAGTATGGTACATGGTCACGTCGAGGCTGGCACCAGTGATTCAAAACGTTGTCCTGCAAGTTCCTCAGTGGAGCTTACGCTGCGCAATTTTTTGGGTATCTTAAACACCACAGGCTCCCACGCTCTCACTCAACGAGAGTGGGTCACAACCCTAACAGCAAGTGCCCTGCTAAACTCTGGCCCCCTTGAAGAAAATGAGATGTTGGGGTTGCGTGCCTTGTTACTCCACACTATTGTTCTAAGTGAGTGCAAGCTTGGAAACCGCGTGTATGGCCCCAAATACTGTCGCCCTGGCGAGTCGTTGCTGGTGAAATATGCTGAAGTATCTTGGAGTATCATCACATCACAGTTGTGGCATGAGGCTATGAGTGCTAGGCCTATGAGCTGTGATGTGGCAGACCTGATTGATGGAAGGTTATTTCTTGAGACGTTGCAAATGGCTTACTCGTCTGACCTTGAAGGTTTCTTCAGCCAGTCAATCATGGAAAAGTTTTCGGTGCTTACCTCACTAGTGAAAGCTCTATGTGGTGCTGAACTTGCTATCTCTAAAGTGTGCAACAAGGCTAGCGGTAGCAAAGCAAGCAGAAACGAAGAAACTAATCATTCGGGCAATCGCCCAGTCAATAGCCGGATAAAGACCACTGCCGTGCTCCCTTTCAACAACCCGGACTTTGATCGCCATCTCAAGCCGATATCACTTGCTATTGACGAATCCGTTGCTGGGAAGGATCTTGCGGTGTCGCGAATCTTTGAGGAAATCACCCACTGGCATAATCATCGCAGGCCGCTAGATCAACGGAATACAGTTCCTCCTTCAAAGTGGCTTCTTCGCCGTAATCAGATGTTCATGGCTGAGACTGAGCAATATGCTGCCAGTCTTACAGATGCAAAACCAGAGTCTATATTCCTAAAGGCTAAAGCAGATCTCAAGGCCTTGCCAGGAAAAGGTCCGGCTTCTGGAGCTATGGAGAGAGACAGAGCCTCTCAATCCGCGAAAAATGGCTCAAAACAGGCTAAAAAATCAAAGATTAGCGTATCCGCATCGGTTAAAGCCAAAGCAGAAGTTCATTTCCAGGAACAGCGCAATAACAACTTTGAGAGGCAATTGGAGGCTTGGAAGAATAAACGCCATGATATCGAGCATTCTGATAATTTGGTCCAGAGGTACCAAGCTGCTTATGAGTACCTCCACAGCTTGAAGCGAAAGGGAGATTGTCTGATAGAGCCAGAGATACTTGCCTACCTCATAATGACCCTGGCACAGATTTGGAAGCAAAAGTGTGAAACAGAAAAGGACAGACCTATGGCGATAGTGGCACTCGTATGGTTTATGATTCTCAGGCTCTCAAAGGCGAAGCAAGTCATTACGTTCGACATTCGATGCCTTATAGAAGACGTTATTAGAGCACTCAATCTTCCCTACATTGACATCCCTTGTGACGTTTCAGGAAAAGCTACATCCGCATCCACACCACTAGCTTCACGGCACGCCAACTTGCAAACGGGCTTGTCACCAGTTGAGTTTCAGCTTGTTCATGCGGGGCCATATTTTGATAGAAATATGGAATCGGCACCAGATCATCGAGTTCATGATTTTGAACCTGATCGGTGGCAAAGAGAGATCTTGGACCAAATCGACGCTAAAGCGAGTCTTTTTGTTGTCGCTCCGACTAGTGCGGGAAAGACTTTCATATCGTAAGTGCCATATGAGAGCCTATAACAATGTGTGCCTCCAAGTCCTGACTTTAGAATAGATTCTATGCTATGAAACAGGTCCTCGAAAGCAGTGACGACGGGGTCTTGGTGTACGTTGCCCCGACTAAAGCACTCGTAAACCAGATCGCTGCCGAAGTCCAAGCAAGATTCAGTAAGAATTACAAACACGCTGGAAAGTCTGTTTGGGCTATTCATACACGTGATTACCGCATCAACAACCCAACTAGCTGTCAGATCTTGATCACAGTTCCACACATCCTTCAGATTATGCTTCTTGCGCCGTCAAACGCGAAGTCGTGGGCGTCTCGCATTCAACGTATCATTTTCGATGAAATCCACTGCATTGGTCAGTCAGACGATGGAGTGGTATGGGAGCAGTTGCTTCTTCTTGCACCTTGCCCTATCATCGCACTTTCTGCAACGGTAGGCAATCCTGAAGAATTCAATGACTGGCTGAGGTTGACTCAAAATGCAAACGGCCATGACTTGAAAATGATTGAGCACAAAACGCGATGGTCGGATTTAAGAAAATTTGAGTACAGACCTCCGACATCTTTCATCTTCAAAGGGCTATCGGATGCCACTCATCTAGCTGCACTCGGCCTGGATGCTTGTCCAAACATGTCGTTCATACACCCTGTGACAAGCCTGACCAATCGATCTCGGGGAATCCCGGACGATCTAGCCCTGGAACCGCGTGATTGCTGGACACTTTGGAAGGCCATGGACAAGTACAAAACAGCAGACTATCCGCTTGATAACGCATTGAATCCGTCCAACGCGCTGCCAGGTGTCATTGCCAAAGCTAACGTTCTGGAGTGGGAGGCCAAGCTGAAGCTGGTCCTGAAACATTGGATGATTAATTCAGACTCTCCATTCGATTCTGTCCTGAAGGAACTTTCACAGGGGAGTCATTTAGAGAAGAGTCGTGATGTCCAGGTATCATCTGGCGAACGCGGCCAGTCAGATAAACCCCGCCCAGTGAAGAATAACCTCCTCGATACAACACTACCCTTGATTTGTTCTCTCCATGACCAAGGCGCCCTTCCAGCTATTTTCTTCAATTATGATCGAAGTAAGTGTGAGGAAATATGTCAGCAGATTGTTGACGAACTGGAACAGTCGGAGGACCGATGGAAGGCCTCGAGTTCAAGCTGGGCGAACAAGATCAGTGAGTGGAAAGAATGGAAGAAATTGGAAGAAAAACGTGCCAAACATAAAAAGCCCAGCAAGGTGAAGAGCCGAGTTGGAGACAACGATGGAAACATGTCCAAAGCAGATAAGATGCGTGATACTGCGTCCGCGGAATCGAGTTGGCATGAATCGTTTGATCCAGAAAAACCAATCCCGAGGTTTTCCCTAGCTGACGAGAAGAAGCTTGCCGATTCTGACTTTGAGGAATATGCTCAAGCGCTCCAGCAGCGACAGGTGCCTTCCTGGTTGATTGATGCTTTGAAGCGTGGGATCGGTGTACATCACGCCGGTATGAATCGCAAATACCGTCAAGTCTGCGAGATACTCTTCCGCAAGGGCTATCTACGCGTTGTCATTGCTACAGGTACATTGGCCCTCGGTATCAATATGCCATGCAAAACCGTGGTCTTTGCAGGTGATTCTGTCTTCTTGACAGCCCTTGGATTTCGGCAAGCAGCTGGTCGAGCTGGACGTCGGGGCTTCGACTTCCTAGGCAACGTGGTCTTTCAGTGTATTCCGGATTCCAAAATTTACCGTCTACTCAGCTCAAAGCTTCCAAGCCTGAACGGCCATTTTCCGTTGTCTACAAGCCTAGTACTACGACTCTTTATCCTGCTTCAGAAGTCTAATCGATCTAAGTTCGCCGTCAAAGCCATCAACTCGATCCTATCATGCCCACGGATCTATCTTGGGGGGCCGGAGGCCAAACATACTGTTCTCCATCATCTGCGGTTCTCGGTCGAATACCTCCGTCGCAATCAGCTCCTCGATGCTAATGGTCTTCCCCTCAATTTTTCGGGCACCATATCGCATTTGTACTACACCGAGAATTCCAGCTTTGCATTCCATGCGCTCCTCAATGGTGGATATTTTCACCGACTGTGCAAGAACATTTTCAGGAACCCCAAAGAAACGGTTCTTACATTGATGCTTGTGATGTCACATTTATTCGGTCGCCGGCATCTACCTCCAGTTACCCTTGAGAACTTTCGAACCTCAGAAAAGAAATCCCCATCTGTTGTGGTTCTTCCAAGTCTTCCGAAAAAGGCGGCTAGGATTTTGCGCAGTCATAACGAGCAGACCCAGGATATTTACACGGCTTATGTTACCACCTTCGTTGAGCAGCATATCAAAGATCCAGACTGTTTCCTCCCACTGACAGGAATAAAGTGCGGAGGCGACAAATCTCCGGAAGAAATCAGCCACTCACTGCCCATTACTCCTCCTACCCAAGTAACATCATCATTTGTCTCACTGTCGGGTCATGGTGATAACTGGAGTAGCATACCCGACCTCTGTCAAAAGGTCCGCAGCGGTGTCTGGCTAGAACAAGCAGTGGTGCCGTACGTGGGGCTCTACCCAGAGGAGGGCCAACTTCCACTCAATGCGTACCTGTACGACTTCTTCAAGCACGGCAATGTGAAAGCCCTGGAAAAATGGAACATGATCCGCAAGGGTGATATTTGGTTTCTCTTGAACGACTTCTCCCTGGTCCTTGCCACCATTGTGACTGATTTTGAGAACTATCTCAAGCTGTCCCCAAACATTGATGTAGACTTGTTGGATGTGGCCGGCAGTGGTGATGTGCACGAGATTGACTTGGACGATAATGCTTATGATGCAAAGGAGCCCCAGCCAGGGACAGCCGTGAAATCAGCCCATTTAGCCCAGGCTCCGGTGCAAGCCACAACCAAGCCTCCGCTGACTTCGGTATCCGCCAATTCAAAGAAAGCAAAGGTAGCTGACAGCTGGGAAGATGAGCAGAGCGACGATGAAGGGAGGGGAAATGAGAACAATATCCCTGAGAGAGGGGGTGGTTCAAAGGCTACTAGCAAGCTTACTTCCTCCGCTTCACCAGGTCAGATCGAGGAGAAGGGGTTTTTGCAGGTCTTGAAAGCGTTCAAAATGCTTCGAGATGATTTCAACGAGAAGTTCAAAGCCATGTGGGCGTGATCACCCGGTAGGCTTGGGGCTTGCCAGGAAGGGCTGAGCTGGACAGATGTTGGATATGTATGAATTACCGTCCATTCATAATGTTTTGGGTGTGACTAGTCGGAATAGTTGGTAATATACAGAATGATTTTTTTAAGCCAAATGAGAGCAGACACTAATACTATTAAACTAATCCACACGTTTCTGAGGCTAATTTTCAGATCCACAACTCAACTTATCTTCACCTTCCCAACCAACTCCTAGCTATTACTCCCCAACAATACAGAAAAAGGGATCAACAAAACATTATCATATTATCCACACCGACTAAGTACAGAAAATGAGTAAATCCAACCTTATCCCATCCATCCAGATATACCAGCACAGCCGGTACTAAGGTAGCAACATGGTCTCCAGAGAACCCTGTCCCTGTAGCTAATCACACCAACTATTAGCCTTTGCTTTCAGCACGCCCACACAAATCTTCATGGGATACCACTCACTCTAATTAAACCACTTAAGCCTTGAAGTGGATACCAGCACCAGCACCCAGGCCAGCATTGGCAGCGACCTCAGCAGCAGCGTTAGCGGCAGCGTTAGCACCGATGCCGATCTCGAAGGGAGCCGGGGCGGGAGCAGGGTTGGCGGCCACGAAAGAAGCCAGGAAGGCAGTGGCGAAGGCGGTGATGAGAGTGAACTGCATTTTGATGGATATATTAAGTTTCTGTGAGGGTTTCGTTAGATTGACATTGCAAATTTGGAATCAGGTAGGGAGGGGAAGAGAAAGAAGTACGTACCCTAACGAGGTAATGTTAGATAAAACGAATGAAAGATGGATGGATGGATGGATGAAGGAAGGATTGCTTGCTTGTTTGAGATGCTGGATGGGAAAAAAAAAAAGATCTGGAGAGGAATTGAAGGTTTCTTTATACCTTTCCCCTCCTCGCTTGAAGGCGTGAGAATTCAGTTCACGGTATAGTATGTAGAAGGGGTCAGGGGTGTGCGTCTGAGATCTGATACCGCGGACTGGAGCTTATGGTACAACATACGGAAAGGATCGGCTTATCTCTCGATCTCAATGTCGGGAACGTGATCGGGGAAGAGTCCTATACTGTGGTGAAAGGAGGTGATCGGGTGATCTACGGAGGAGCTGGATTCGAACCGTTCGACTCAATTTTGAGGTTCCGAGGTACCCTACTGATAATTAAACCAGACTTGGCTTGACTTGTCTTTGAAGTTCGGAGATGCATTCATTTACAGATTAACTAGACATCTAGAGTAATACTTGCGAGAGGGACTGAAAAAGAAGCGTGAACGGGTGTTCTTATCTTGCTTTCTATCTGTAACCTCCGTTGGAGCAAGATGGGGTGGTCGGTTCTCTTCCGAGGTTCCAGCCATAATTTGATGCGACGCCGGTGTCGATCTTGCGGCTAGTATGAAACGCTCCCGGGATTCTATTTTTACTCTACTTCATCGGGCTCTTCTTAACCACTATTCTTGATTGTTAAGGTTGAATTGGGTTTATGCTTCAATGTTATGCCTGCATTGTTGTGTGCCGAGGTTGTTTTCCAGACAGCTGCTTGGTGCATCGCTGGAACTGTAGGTTTCCTGGCTGATAAGCGTGATCGTCAATTACTGCTGTCACTTAATTACACAATATTTGGATAGTAGATGGGATGTCCTTATTTTGATGGTTTTCTTTATTCCTGCTATCAACGCCTTCGAGGTTGCGTGCATGTGCTGGATGCACTTCGATGCATTTCAGGCAAGCCCGCCTATCGAGCCGCCCCTAAAGGTTTCAGGCACAAACACATGAAAGAACTTACTCATTAGATATCCAGCTAGCAGGTACGGAGAAACAGGAACATCCCGAGCACAGTTTTATCGGTGGATCAGAGCAGGAGCTGGGACCTTAAGCTTCCCAGCAGGTGGGTGAGTGCAGTATATGAGTTCGGGCTATGGGCCTACGTTGCGCCAACTGGCAGTAAATACCCATGTTGACCAACCACCTGACGCATTATGAAGATATTATTCGAATCATACAATATTCCAAAAGGAAATTATGTGCCTGAAGTGCAGCTGAGCGAACGGGA
The DNA here is from genome assembly GCF_000002855.4 of Aspergillus niger. Lineage (NCBI taxonomy): Eukaryota > Fungi > Ascomycota > Eurotiomycetes > Eurotiales > Aspergillaceae > Aspergillus > Aspergillus niger. Next base: position 441,693 of record NT_166529.1, on the reverse strand, counting down.
AGCCTTGCTCTCTGCATTAGGTATCAGGTTCCTTTATCAGTGCAAGTCTAGGTGTTCATTATGCATGCAATACGAGTATGACTGTATGCCAAATCTTGGCAGTGATCTCCGACTGCTTTACTACTCATAGTCAGTGATTTTAATCATCCCTTATCAGAGCATTTCTGAATGTTCAAGCCAAGCGATCGGGAGACCCTGAATTAGTAATCAAGGCCACCACGATCTGCAACCATCGGCAACCGAAAATGAAACAACATCCATGACTTCTTATGCTCCCTGGGGTCACCATGGCTAGCAGTGGGTCGGACGCAGCTTTTGCGTATCATGAACCAAGTATCTCCACTCTTCTCAATCAGGGCGGATTACTGGTGGTGTTGAACCTCATCAATGTCTGTCTTGATAAACTACTGTACTGTGGACTGATCGGTCAACTTTTCATTGGTATTCTCTGGGGAACCCCGGGGGCAAAATGGCTGGATACGGAGACTGAAAGAGTAATCCAGCAACTGGGCTATATTGGCCTTATTATGCTGGTGTATGAAGGTGGGTAATACGGCCTAGCGAAACGATCCATAACTCACCTATATAGGTGGCCTCTCAACGTCAATCAAATCGATGAGAGCCAACCTCCTTATCTCGCTATGCGTTGCACTCACTGGAATTGGGGTCCCTATGGCCTTGTCGTTCATCTTAATGAAGCTGGTTTCCGCGAGTCCTCTTCAGGCTTTCGCTGCAGGCGCGTCTCTCAGCGCAACCAGTCTTGGCACCACTTTTACCATTCTATCAACTACTAATCTAATCCCTACACGCCTTGGTACTGTCACTACAAGTGCTGCCATGTTAGACGATGTTGTGGGTCTTGTAATGGTCCAAATAATCTCAAATCTCGGTGGTGGTACGTCGTCGTTCAACGTCGTCACTGTGATTCGACCCTTGTTTGTCTCCATCGGCTTTGCATTAGGTGTCTTTATCCTGTGCGCATTCTGCTTCAAGCCAATCCTGAAAAGGGCTCTCAATATGAGGGGTAATCTGCCACAATTTATGGGCACCATGCAATTTGCTTTCCTTGCGCAGACGTCTGTGCTGGTAGGGCTCGTGGCTGGTGCTACCTATGCAGGAACCTCCAGCTTATTCGCAGCGTATCTTGCGGGAGTGATCACTTCTTGGTTTGATGGATTGGCTGCTGATATATGCGGTATAAATACTAATAAGGCTCATAATATGCCAGTGTCAGAGTCGGGGGTGCTAGGGGAGCAGACTACTTCTGAACAGTCCACATCTCAGGATCTTTCAAACAACAGTACTCCAGACACACGACAGACACATCCGTGCAGACCACATATAAAGGTACCGACCGGTATCGAAGTATATGAGAAGTACTACCGGGAGCCTGTGAATCGCATCCTGCTCCCATTGTTCTTCGTAAGTCATCTACCTAGTTGCATGGCTTTCCTCTAACATGCCCAGGCCTCCATCGGCTTTGCTATACCTATCACTAAGATGTTCCGCGGAGATGTTGTATGGCGCGGTGTCATTTACGCCATTCTCATGATGATTGGGAAGATGGTCACCGGTCTATGGCTCGTTCGTTTCTCACTACCTTCAGCAACTACTCTGATCTCCATCCTTGGGAGACCATTATCTTGGGCTCTTGTCTCGTGTGCCTCTCGTAAAACCGAGGACAAGAGAAAGAAGCAGTCAAAGAAGCAGGGTCCCCGTCCTAGAATCCAATCTGCAGTTCGTACAGAACAGTCCGATCAGAATACAAATGCTACTAATCTGGACCAGAACAGGAGAAATTCTCCCAGTCCCAACCACAATGAGCCTGTGTCTGGAACAGAACCTCAAAACCCGTCAGCAAGTCCCAGCAGAACCATGTCTCTCCCTCCCAAACCGAAATCGCTCTATCCTCCGTTTATCCTCGGGCTAGCAATGGTTGCTCGAGGTGAAGTCGGGTACCTCATTGCTTCCCTCGCAGAGAGTCAGGGGATGTTTTCCAGCGGGTCCAATGGCGAGATTTCGGAGATATATTTGGTGGTTATTTGGGCAATTTCGATATGTACGTTGGTGGGACCTATATCTGTTGGGACTATAGTTAAACGGGTGAAGAAGCTGCAACAGTCTCGGGAATCATTGGGCGCGGATCCTTTGGGGGTTTGGGGAATCTAACTCCGGAGACAGAAAGTCGTACTTCAAAAGAGCTTGAACAGATGTCATTGAACTTCAGTGTAGTTTACGCGTCGTACTGTAGCGTCTAGTCAAATGTTCTCTCTTCACCTGTCACGTGTTACCCAGTTTTCTTCGCTGTCTGTCTTTCTCAACAAAACCGTGTCCTTTCCTACTACCAGCGAACTGCTGGGATATACTATGGCAACCCACAAAGCTAAACAGGATCCGCCACTAGCCATCTTTGTTGCTTCACATGCCTTCGTATCCTAAACAAAACGTGGCTTCAGATCCAGAGTACCTCCATACCGAAACACTGCCAGATGATGTCTTATGATATCAGTTTACAAGGGCTTGAGGGGGCCTCCAGATAATCTCCGCGCTGGAATAAAGTTGACCTTCAGCTACAGGAACTCCAGACCGTCCGAAAGAATTGACCCATGGATACTTCCAAGTCAGGCAGGTTGCAGTACCCCACGTGCCCTGCTGACTGGTATCCATCCGCTCCCCAGTCGGCCTGTCCGAATCTTGTAGTCACTTCAGACACTGTTGGCTTTCTAGAGGTGGCAGGTCCAAAGGAGTGCACAGGGACGGAAGCTTCCGCGAGTGTCTGGAACTGAAGCAAATGACATCGGTAAGCACATGAAAAGCACGACTTCCCCTCTCCGGATACCGTTCCATTCATGATCTTTCATTTCATCTGACTCTCAAAATAATACCCTTCGCGGAATCTTCTCGTCGTGAAATCTGCTTCGAACTGATATGGCTGCCTCTGGCACCGCCGCGTTCCCCAACTACAATGTTGACCTTTCTCATGTGGAGGATCCCAATGAACGTCGTCGGTTGGCCCTCGCACGTATCGATGACGCTCCTTTTGGATGGCGCCACGCTCGCGCGATCGTTGTAGCCGGGGTGGGCTTCTTTACCGACTCGTACGATATTTTTGCCATAAACCTCTGCTCAAGCATGCTAGGTGTTGTCTTTTGGCAGCATGCTACCACCCGCCCTGGCAAGATGCCATACAGCTCGGACACTGCCATCAAGGTCTCCACCTCAGCTGGTACCGTCATCGGCCAGTTGTTCTTTGGTTGGCTGGCAGATATTGTCGGTCGCAAGCGCATGTACGGGATCGAGCTGATCATCATCATACTGGCTACATTGGCACAATGTCTGTCCTCAAATTCTCCTGCGGTGTCCATCACAGGCCTTCTGGTCTTCTGGCGTACAGTCATGGGGATCGGAATTGGAGGTGACTATCCATTATCATCAATCATAACTTCAGAGTATGTACTTACCCGTTATATTCTACTCCGCTAACCGATTAGGTTTGCGAATACGAAGCATAGAGGAGCCATGATGGGAGCTGTCTTTGCCATGCAGGGCTTTGGACAGTTCGCTGCCGCAATTGTTGCGCTAATCGTGACTGTAGGTTTCAAAGGCTCCCTGGAGTCTGTCAGCTGGCCGTGGATAAAATGTGGCGGGTCGTCATTGGGTTCGGGGCGGTCCCGGCTTGTCTCGCGCTTTATTATCGTTTGACCATCCCGGAAACCCCGCGCTACACCTTTGATGTTGCCAGAGATCTGCTCAAGGCTGATGAAGACGTCGAAGCCTACATTCTGGGGAAACACGAAGGTCATCCTGATGAGGTCAAACGGGTAGCTGTGCTTCAAAGTGCCGATATCAGACTACGGACCCCAAGAGCAAGCTGGTCGGACTTTTGTTCGCATTTCACCACATGGAAGCATGGAAAGGTATTGCTCGGCACTGCGGGATCGTGGTTCTTCCTTGACGTTGGTGAGTATTCTCCACTATGACTGGAACGAGCTGACTTTGTAGCGTTCTACGGACTTGGACTCAACAATTCCATCATTTTGACGGCCATCGGCTGGAACGGCGGGGGTACTGTGTACGAGTATTTCTACCGCAACGCTGTGGGCAACCTGATCTTGATATGTGCTGGAGCCATTCCAGGATATTGGGTAACGGTTGGCACAGTCGACCGGCTAGGCCGCAAGCCAATTCAGATGACCGGATTTGTGATATTGACCATTATATTTATCGTTATCGGATTCGCGTATGAACCGCTGAAGAAGTCCGACCACGGATTATTGGCATTGTATGTAGTGGCACAGTTCTTCTTCAACTTTGGACCTAACGCCACCACGTTCATTGTGCCCGGGGAATGCTTCCCTACGCGGTACCGGTCAACTTCACATGGTATCAGTGCTGCCTCTGGAAAGGTCGGTGCCATCATTGCGCAGTGTGTATTCGGGCCGCTAGCGCATCGGGGGGCCAAGGGAGGCGTCAACTCGTCCGATACGCCGTGGCTTAATCATGTAATGCAGATATTTGCGCTATTCATGCTGTGCGGGTGCTTAACCTCGCTACTCATCCCAGAGACGAAGCGGCTGACGCTGGAGTATCTGTCTGGGGAGGAACCTACACCCACACCGACGGTCACTCCCTCTCGGCAGGAGCGGGAACCGAAACGAGACGAAGAAACGAGGGAACGGTGACTGAGATACGTGCAGGTACTTGACAATGATATTAGCTAGTTTAATGGGGCGTGAAGAAGTCCACAAAAGCAATGTCCAGACATATTAGCTTTTGGACGATAGTATGCGCAACAGGCATTCCACAAAAGTAAACTATGAGATATTAGCCTAGTCCTACAAATTCAAAAGCGACCAATATTTGCAACATACCCTGAATCAGTAACACAATCAAACCAGCGTAGATAGTACTCTGGAACCTGCGTCAGTATGTTTTCATGGGCCATTCACTTACCACATCCCACTTGTATACTTCTCTCACCTCACATACCACCACCAAAACAACCTCCCCCCATATCAACCCCCACCAAACCCAAAACACACGCAGAACCAACATGTCTACAACCAACAACTCCCTAACGACCTCCATCACCACCACCGAACCCGACCAAATCGCCTCTCTGCACCTCATAGCAGACAGCATTGCCCAGCAACGCCAACTCGCCGCCCGCTCCATGCTCACCCACCCGGCCGTGCTCTCCTGCCTTACCTTTTCCCTCTTCATAACCTACTTTTTCACACGTGCGCTTAGCACCACCGGAGAAGATAACTGGCCTTACCTCCTGCTCATCACCTGGCCCGCCTGCATCATGGTGTATCTCCTCGCCGCGGCGCACACGACACATCCGTACCTAGAGAAAGCAGGCCGTACGGGCACATGGGTGTGGTTATGGAAGGGAGGAACAAGGTATAAGCATCGGCGGCGAGAGCCACCACCACCACAGTCACCACCTCCATCTGCATCGTCTTCGCCTTCTACATCTAGAGCGGGATACAAGACCCCCATGAAGAGAGATCACCACGGCGCAGAAGATAATGAAGAAGAGGAGGAGGAAGACATAATGCTCGTAACGAAATACCATAACCGGGTGATCGGCACGCTCGTCCTGCGAATCATCCGCACGGAGGAAGAACTCTGGGGCCATGTGCGGGATGCGGTGGTGCGGGAGGAACTGTACCAGACCCCTTCAATTCCAGGAACAGGATCTACTACTAGTACTACTTCTTCCGGGTCCTGTCAGCCAGTCGGCGTCATCCGGGCGTGGACCGTTGAGCAGCATCTTCGGGGAGTCGGGGTGGGGAGGAATCTCTTGGAGAATGCGATTCGGATCTGTCGGCAACGGGGGATCAAGGGCCCGGTGTTTTCGGATTGTCATGCGAATGAGGTGCTGGGGTTGCCGGTTGTTTGTAATGGGGAGTTGGTGAGGAGGGAGAGGCGGGCGAGGGAGGTGTTGGAGGGGGTGAAGAGGGAGGTAGTGTTTTAAGGGGTGATGGGGATGGGGAGGTGCAGGTACGCGGTGGGGGGGTGATGTGATGTGTGTAGTGCAGTGCAGATGCAGTACGGGGTACTTTGCATTTAACCATAAACATGACGTGAATGTCAGAAGGAGATGGATGGAATGAATGGAATGGAATGGAATGGATGATGAATAGATCCATACCTAGCTTTTAGTTCAACACTAAAAATCAATTCATCATCGGCTACGGAGTACATTCATGCCAATGCAATACCCACTACAGAGATACGTAGTACACACCGGATACTTACCGAATAAAAGTACTGTACTGAGTGAAACATCTCGAATTACACCAAAGAAATAAAACCAATGCAATAATATTCATATTAATGCAGCAACAATCCAATAACCCCAACCCACAAAAAAAAAAAAAAACCAAATAAATCCAATACCTGAACCACGTCACCCGATGGCCAGCTGGGACCCCCTACGTGGATTGACTTCCCTCCCCGATCTAGTAATCCCGGGGTACGATCCCGCGTTTTGTCAACTGTGATTGGCCACACCTGAAACCTGCATCGCCTGATGGCCCCGTATCTAGTCAGTTCACGGCTGGTATTACCGTGTATTGCCGCCGATAAATATAGGGTCTGGTGGGTCTGCCAAGGGTCTGGGTGGATCTTCTCTACCTTGAGAGAGTTGGCTGAGAGGCCTCTCTCCTGTTTGGGATTATTCTAACTGACTAGTAGTACCTAACTACGTACCCAGCTGTTGGGGAAATCCGGAGGTGAGGGATATTTATTGATTCATTAGGCTCCTTTGTTCTGTTCCCTCTCTCTCTTTTTTTCCTTTCTCTCACCTTTTCTCCGTCTCTCATCCCTACCTACCTACCTACATCCACTACATTTAAAACAACACTCGTTTCGTTGTTCTACCCTACACTCGTTCTACACACTCGCTCCTCCACAAGAGAAACCCAAATTATCCAAAGATAGAAAAAAAAATGTCCACCACCACCGCCACCGCAACCACCTCCGCCGCGAGCTGCACCTCAACCGGCAACCTGTACGTGCTGCCCGTTCAGGACGCGGCGTGCGCCATCCCCAACACCAAGAATGCCAGCGCAATCATGGACAAGTGCTGTTCGCCCGCCAGCCCAACCAAATACGACAACGACTGCGGAATCTACTGTCTGGCGCAGGGGCAGGATGTGAAGGAGCTGCTCTCTTGCATTCAGTCTAATGGTGCCGTCGAGGATCCCTTCTGCTCTGGAAACTTGACTGCGACGGCGACGGCGAGCGTGACGGGGACCAAGGCGACGGGGTCGACGAAGACGGGGACGAGTACGGGAAGTGCGGCGAGTGAGACGGGGTCGTCGGCGGCTGTGCCGATGAAGCAGGCTGGAGTTAGTAAGGTTGGATTGGGGATGTTGGGGATGGTTTTGTGCAGTGCTGTTTTGGGGGGATTTTAGAAATCTGATTATGGATTTTATGGATATGATATGATGGTTTGGGGTGAGGGGGAGATGATGGAGGGTTTCGGGTTGAATATGTATTCCTATTTCGATTCGATTCGATTCGATTCTATGATTGTAATGTTACTTATTTAGTTGCCCTACTCGATTTTAATTTTCATGACATTATCTTGTCATCTGGTGGAGGAGGCTACACTCGCCACTTCCCATGGACTTCGGCTCGTACCCAGAAACATGCCACCGTCGCGGCAAACAACAACACTCCTACTGTAATAGCAGCCCGCTCGTAAATCCCCGACTCCGTCAAGGCCGAGCCTCGCGGAATCAACAGCCCCGTCAGCGGCGTGCCAAGCAACGCCCCGACCCCCCGGACCAGATACAGTGCCCCATTCACGCTAGTGAAATGCTGCACGCCAAAGAGCTCCACTAGCGATGCGGGGAACAGCGAGATATACGCGCTAGCAAAGGCGCCATACAGGATCGTGAAGACGATGAAGAGTCCATGCGCCGCGGCACTCGAGACCAGCGATGACGGCAGCCAGAATGCGAATACGGCGACGGTGCTGAGCAGCGTCGTGGCGGCGAGAGCATTGATCCTGCCGAGCTTGTCGGCTGCGTAGCCGATGATGATGCGGGAAACAAAGTTCGATGCGTTGCTCAGCGTGATGAAGTTGGCTGCTGTCGTGGCGCTGTATCCCAGCGCTTGGGCGTATGCAGCGTAGAAAAAGAGCGGCGTTGAGTAGCCGGCGGATTGGAGAAAACATCCTAGGGCTTGTGCAGTGAAGCGTTTGGACCGGGCTACACGCCAGTTGACGAGGGGAACGGAGAATAGTTGTATCCATTTGGGACGGGCGCGGGAGGAGCGGGATGCTCCGGCCGCTTGCAGTTTGACTTGCTCGTGGAATTTGGGCTCCCAGCGGAGGATGCTGCCCGCGGCGGTGACGGTCGTCAGCGAGATGCAGCCTGATATGCGGAGGGCGTTGCGGAAGCCCACGTGGGAGATCATGGCCCGCAGTGCAGGCGGCCAGATCATGCCCCCCACTCCGGTCCCGGAGATGATAATTCCCATGGCGAGGCCGCGACGTTTAGTGAACCAGGTTGGAGCGACCGCCATGGTGGGAACGTAGGCCATACAGGTGCCAATGCCCAACAGCAGCCCCTGTGTCAGAGCAAAGTGCCATAGAGCCTTGCTGAAACTGGCGAGGATGTAGGCGATACCAAACACCCAGCCGCCGGCGATGATCACGGCTTGCGGGGAGAAGAGCTTCGCCCAGGACATGGCAAAAGGGCCGGCCATCGACATAAGCGCGATGGCCAATGTGCCGATCAGGTCGATGAGCGCAGTCGTGCTTCCGGTAAAAGGAGTGTTCGGTTCGCGGGCCATCTCTTCATAGAGGGATTGGTAGACTCCAAACGAGAACACGAAAGCGCAGGTCGTGATCATCACGATGAACCCAGCTGCCACAACGGTGGCATAGTGCCTGTCATGTCAGAACCACCAGGCTTTTTGTTTTTCGTGAGCGTCTTACCATTGGGAATAAACCGGCTCAGGAACGGGCCCATTCCTGCTACTGGAAGCCTGATTCGTATTCTGTGGCAAGGGTGCCACCTGCTCCTGCTCAGCCGCCGACCGTGAGCGATCAGACAACTCTACCTCTACCTTCTGGCTCGCCATGACTACCCAAGAGAAGCACAAGAGTAGGTGGATCGATTCAACCAAGCCTTATTAAAGTTGATCTGATAAGGCGGTTGCTTGCCGAGTCTTATTTCCGCGGCTAAAGCTTCACCCCGCCGCACACGGCAATCTCACAGCTTCATCTACCGGCACCGCGGATCCGGGGTATACCAGGTATATTATAGGCGGATGAAGCCGCCTGACCACCCCCATCGAAGTCAATTTTTGAGCCGATCTTTTAGCGATCCGGCAGTCTCACGCCTCAACTACCTTCATTGGCTGCTCATTCACCGTGAGCTATTTTCGTCATGGTAGTGCCATGTCACGAGGCCAACATAAGCGAGTCTCGACTGAACAAACCGCGTAGCTTATAAGGCTGAGCAGCTTCCCATGTGAAGAGTATGTACATCTCAACGAAAACCTAGCCATGGCTCTCCTCCTCAATATGGACAAAGTCGGATTCGGATCCGAACAGATCACGGTGTTGGATAGCCCACTCCCGGCATAAATGGTTAGTATTTGCCAGATTCTGCACCATACCTAGAACTTCCTGCAGCTGAAGCGCACATGAGGGATCCGCGTCTTGATACATCATCAATACTTTGGCGCAGAGAAGCACGGGAAGCGGTGTGAATGGGGCAATCTATCATGTGTGAGTTCAAGTAGCCAAACACAAGGCACCTGGCCAATCACCTCGAAATAATTCAGCTGGAGCACTGCCTCTGTCAATCGGATAATCTCCTGCGCAGCCAGGATTGCCCGTTGTCGACATTGCAGGACCATCTCACTGCTTTCAATTCCGTCAGCTAGGAGCTGCAGCGTCGTACAATGATATAGAAGAGCCGATTGTATCATCAGATTTGGGATAAGAGAAGCCAGCTCTGCAGGCATCATGGTTGCCACCGGCTGGAGTGTCGAAATAACCTGACCCTTCTTGACTAGTATAGCGTCTAGCCGGCGATGTCGCTCCCAGAAGCTGTTGGATATGCCGCAGTCGGCTTGCTCAGCGGCTGCCTGCTGCCGGTGTAATACTGTTCTTCCGCAAAGTGTAGCTAGAATAACCATTTCTGAAAGTTCTGCTTTCGGGAGAGGCCCATCTTCAGTAATAGCCTTCGAGAGAAATCCAGTCATCTGGTTTAATTGACCCATCTGGAAGGCCTCCTCTCTGGCGGGCAACCGTGTCGCTATCTGTCCGATATGTCAGCTGGATAGGCCAGTCATGAAACCACCGATAGGACATACGACTCGCTCATCAAAGGTCAATGGGCTCTCATGTCTTAAGGAGATAAGCCGGTCTAGTATGTATGCTATCCAAAAGACACGACGCCTTTCCTCTGTGCAAACGGGATCATCCAACCCGCTCGCCTCGTCGGGTCCTGCTCTGCCCTCCTTGTTGAGATCAATCTTGTGCAAGTTCATCAGCTGCACAAGTCGAATACCCTGACCGGCGCTCATCCACCCACGCTGAAAGGTATGGTGGGTAAATTCGTAAACTGCAAGTATCAGTAATGCTTGAACATGCTCTATCCGGTCTATGTTGCTATTTTCAGCTGTTACTTGTAGACATCCTAGTAGCTCTCGGGCTGACTGGTAGAGTGGTTCGCAGAGATGTTCCAGTTGGGCGGACTTGGACGTAGTTATCGTCCACATGGCGTATTGCAAGCATGTTCTCGATATGGATTTACTATCATCCCTGGTCCACGAAAGGTAGCGCCGTGCATTGAGAATGGGGACGAAAATATGTGCACGATCAAAGTACAACTGGTCACTTATTTGCTCAGCACAACAGCGCGGAAAAAGAAAACATGAAACCTACAGTTCGGCGTGTAATAAGTCCGAAATCGGTACAGTCCCCAACTTTGGTGCACCCGCTGGAATGTTGAACTCATTAAGGGGTATGTTTAACTGGGATTCCCAGCCATGCATTGCGGATTGCGCAGCAGCGTCACCGTCTGTGGAAATCTCCGTGGACAGAGGATCCTGTGTCCGTCCAAACAATGTATTCTCGAGATTCGCTACTTCATATGAGTTCTTGTTGATATCTTGGGATTGACCAAGCTACTCACCGATACGCACCTGCAGGCTTTTTAAATGTCCTTTTTTGGGCCCGCGACGGGAAGGCTGGGGGTTGAAAACACATATTATACCCGCGTTAGAACAATTATTGCATTGAGGATGTTTCCCATCACAGCGCATCTTGCGGCGACGGCATTCCGTGCATGCGGAGCCAGGGCGGTTGCGAGATTGGGGTTGTTCGCTTGAAGGCGAAGGGCTGGACATAGCTTGCGCGTAGGCGGGGGTAGGTAAAACAGAGAAGCTCACGTGTGTCGTTCTCATAAGACGGTGATGGAAATTATATGTCTACTCATTGCGAGGAAGGAACACTAAAAGGCATCATTGCGTACCACTGAAAGGTGGCAGTCCATGCCGAGACGACTAGTGCACCTTTTGTCCCGAGTCATGGAACATCCTGCAACGAGAAAGGGGCGGGGTTGACCGACTAGTAGCAGAGTTGGTGGTCTAGTCAGTATGCTTCCAGCACAATTTATGCGTTATATCACCCTGCAGATGAGCATGAAAGGATAATCCTTGGGTGAGGCATTGCCTCTTATGGGAAACCGAGTGGGGTCAGCACGAGCCATGTCATGACCATCAAACTTATAAGATCGACGCGCCCGGGATCACCCGTATGCTAGAGTTGCAATGTGTTAGCAGTAAAGTTCGATCGCAATGATTTGGAATAGGAAGTTATGAGGATCAGCTAGTGAATCATGCACAGGGTGGGGGGTCTCTTTTTGGATAGTATTGTCTGCAGGCAGATGACCAGCTATCGAATCAGCTCGAACTATGCTTGTCTAATGGTGGTCATACCAAGCTTCTAGCTAGCCCTGGTAAGATTCCTGAGAAACGTAATGCAGCGGCTACTGCGTGATGCTATTCGGAGAACGCGGCCTGAAGACTAGTTCAGCTGTTTTTTCAGCTACCATCAAGGATGCAGAACTTTTGTTATGATGCTGCATCTACGTTGGTGCACACCGCAACTTAAGCCCAGGGTGACTGCATAAGTGCGATGATAACCCATGCTCAGAATCCTGGGCGGCGGAACGATCTCGATCCAGGTCTTTCGATAAATAGTGCTAGCAGCCCTGTGCTAATGCAATCCTAGTTTGCGTATCACTGTTTCTGATGCGCGAACAGAAACCTGTTCTCATCAAAACAAGCGTGAGCACAGTATAGAAACTCCACGCCCATTAGCTATTGCTTGCTCTTGATGAAAAAGACAAATCATTGGTTACAGTTCTACTTCCTGTTCTGAGCCAGATTCAGAGACAGCCTGTTCTTGCAGCAGATCGGATAATTGCCATCATGTAGGCCAGAGGTCATCCACACCATGCTGCGTGCAGCGGTTAGCCTTCAAACGTGCAGCTGCGGAGGCTGGCATTTTCTTGGGATGCTTGGCATCAGAACGCGCTGGAGAGAATCGAAGATACTTCGAGACGAGTTTGGTGTGCACCCCGGACATCTGGAAGAGAGGTTGTTGCATTCTGTTGGGTATATTCGGCTTCTGTTAAGTTCTGTTGGCTTCCAATGTCTGCGGGTGTCTCTTAGACCCTTGCTAGTTCCATATTGCTTTTGCTGCTTATCTTCAGCCAGCCACCATCAAATAGGAGTCAAAAAACCATGTTTATCCCTGCTCACGATCTCCAGATTTGCATCTTCAACCAAAGTCTTCCAGATCTGTTAAAAAGGCTCTTTTCTCGTGATCCGAGTCTGTAAGTGCTGAATCATCTTGATACAAGAATGAAGCGCCAAGATACTGCAATGCAACCGAAAGCTATAATAAAGAAGCAAATGGTCAGTGACAGCGGCTCCGCCGATACTTAGAAGGTCTGGATTAAATGCTTAGCTGCGGTATGAACATAGCATACCATCGAAAGTGAACTAATCGAAACCAACGGCCATTTACTGCACTAATTCCCAGGGGTACACCGAACGTATTTCTCGATATACAGTGCAGGACATGAAGAACGAATTCTAATGTGTGTAAATACCAAAGAAAAGTTTGTGATTGATTGCCTGTTGAGGTAAAGAGGGAAAGTGAGAGATGCTTGTGGATGGCATCCGCGGCTGCGTTACACGTGGTCGGCCATGGGAGGCCTGCAGAAACCTGAGGCCACGCCTCGACAAGGCCATTATTTTGATTGGAGAAAGTACGGAGTAGCCTGGGATGCAAAAAGCAAGCAATTTTGGTTCTCAGACTAGTGACACATTTCTGTAGCTAGTTAGCTGATTTTCTATCTAGTAGAGCATGTCAGGCGCATCCCCCGCGGAAATAGTTTCGTTGGCTCGTAATTTTAACTTTCTCCAATAATGCTATATCCTCCTTTCACGGTAGATACCAAAAACATGACATCTGCGGCCGCCTGTCCTTAGTGGAGGCACTATGTCTCGGGTGATCATCCCGCAAGACACATTAAAGGGACCCATGCGTTTCCCGCAAATCCATTGGATACATGACTGTCAATGTCAAAATATTGGTCCTCTGTGAGCCTTTGATAATTACATCTTATTGCTGATCCCTTCCTGTAGAAGGCTCCCCGGGAGAGTCATGACTCTGCCGACTGAGGCAAGGCTGTATTATCTGTATTTCCTGTCGAGGCTACTGGGGCTAGAGAAAGGTTGACAGCCTGGCCTACGATTGGCTGATCAGCTATCGCTACACATCAAGCAAATGACTCGTGGGGGATAGTTTAATTTCATGTCCTCTCGCCGTGAAATCCGCATGGAGTCTTCCTATATTTCAGAGATTCGCCATCTGTACAGTCCGGAACCCCTTCCAAGTCTCCAAAGCCTCCTTACAAGCCTGTTCGTATGCCGGTATCCCACCACAAAAATTGAGCATCTGCCGCTTCTTCCCCGGGATATTGGCGCCCATGTACCAGGAGTCCGCCTGAGTAAATAATGTTGCGTTGGCAATTTCATCCGCCCCATTTGACCACGAGTCTGCGGCTTCTGGTGTAGCCTCAACAGATGCCAGTCGATTAGCCCGCATTCTCTGGATAATGTTGATGATAATTTGCCCCTGGACTTCCATAGTAGATGGTACATTGCTAAGCGCGCTCGGTCCATGCACTCCGCACATGTAGAAGAAGTTGGGGTATCCACTAAGCGTCAATCCCAGGTATGATTTTGCGCCGTCTCTCCATTCTTCCTTCAGAGATCTGCCCTCCGTGTTATGAAGGCCAAGACTAGTCAAACTCCCCGTCAGACCATCGAATCCAGTTGCCAATGCAACTGCATCAAGCTCATGGTAGGCTCCACTGCTCGTTACAATACCGTGGGGCCGGAATTCAACAATCTTCTCCTCGCGCACATTGACTAGGTGGACGTTCAGCTGGTTGTATACTTCGTAGTAATTCAATTCCAGTGACGATCGTTTCGCTCCAATGGGATGTGGTGGATCCAATGGTGCCAGGAGCTCCCGCTTCCTGGGGTCATGGAGTCTCGAACGCGTCTTTCGAGCCCAGAAGTCGTACAGGGCACGGTTTGCTTGCAGGTCGGTCAAAACATCAATATAGCTTCCAATAATGACATGAAAACCGCCCTTTTTCCATACATATTCGTATAAAGCCTCGCGCTCCTCGGGTGAAACGTCAAATGTCCGTTTGGGTACTTGCGTTGCTACATGCCCCGCAAAGGTTCTGCCGCGGTCCCGAAATACGTGCGGATACATGGACTTGATGACCTCCTGCTCTTGAGGAAGTTGACGCTGTCGCATGGGCAAAGCCCGGTTGGGTGTTCTCTGAAAAACCGTCAAGGTGCCTGCTTCTTTTGCCCACTCTTGAATGATCTGAATCCCTGCTGAGCCCGTGCCTATCACTGCCACTTTCTTCCCCTGAATATTGACGTCCTCCTTTGGCCAGTGTTCGGAATGATAGATTTCTCCTTTGAAATCCTCCATCCCAGGAAAAGCAGGCGTGTAGCTCTTCGATGCAAATCCTGTACATGAAATGAGGAATTGGGATTGGGTGATTCGACCATCCTCGGTCTCGGTGCGCCAATAGCTCTTTTCTCGGATATATTGTGCCTTCACTACCTTGGCCCGGAAGTCCACATCTTTCTTGATGTGAAGCTTCTTGTCGACATGTGCAAAGTACCGGCGCAGCTCCTGACCGGAGGGGTAAACTTCGCTCCATGACCAATCCTCCCAAACCTCCGGCATGGACAGCTGATAAACCCAGCTTTCCGAGTCGACTCTCACACCTGGATAGATATGATTTGCCCATGTCCCTCCCAGATCTGACCCTGCTTCGTAAATCCGGCACGAGTAGCCTAGTTTGCGAAGGTGATATAACATAAATATTCCCGAAAAACCGGCACCAATGATGAGGATGTCATATTTGACAGGGCAGGTGTCTGTAGGATGTTCACTGTGCGCCATTTCTATATTAATTCTAGGAAAGGCATATGTGTAGCAGCAAAAAGGCCAGTATGCAATAATTGGTGGGCTCCCTGGAATGTCAGGAGGAGGGCAAGTGTCGGTATTTGTAGTCATGCGACCGCACCGCCATCGCCAAGGGTCTGAGGTGTGATAAATGAGGTACTTCTGTGACAGGTCCACCAATCTCTGGATACGGGCCGTTGGAGAAATTGTTGCTTACTAGCGCGGAGACCTTATGTAGCAGTGCGGGTTGAGGTGCACGCTAGCATTGGACGCCTGAGAAGCCATGCTTTAAGTAGTCCGTTCACATGGCGACGGACGTTTTCGGCTTGCTCCACTCGAACCTTGAAGATGCGTGAGATGGTTAGAGATTGTCGAAGATAAATCCATTACCCAGTCCTCGTAGAAGTACATTCAGTTGACAATTATGGTGCTTGTATCAAGGCTGGGGAGCTGATGACAGCTTGGCCCGAGTAGCTTCGACAACAACCGAATGCCGATTGGCGTGCAAGCAGATACGAGGAAACTCTCTAAGAAGCCACATGAGGGAAAGATGGGACAGGCCGCTGATTCCGACGATATGGCGGCCTTAATGAGATAACTATTGGTCGCCCGACGAAGATAAGCACTAGCGAAACATTGGCGCACGGGACGAGGATGGAAAGGCTCATTAGCACTTTATTTTGTCATCTTCGCCGGAGCAAATCAGCGTCCTCCTCCAACCCCACACTGGACGATCCGGCCTCGTTGACGTCGGAAATGCATTGCTGACGGAGTGTTAATTTCTATATGCACCATTGTCAATGCACAGTGACGGGACAAAGGCTCCTTCATCACCGTAGTCGAAAGACTATGAAACCGGCGAGACAACTGACCCGAATGTCGCTGTTCGGTACTGTATCAGAAATACAGACACCCCATTTTCAAAGTTGGCCACATAACGTAAACCACAATCGCGCAGGCCACACAATCAGGCGGGCCACCCTGTAATACTATATTAATGATCCTCTTTCAATTCAAGACAACCCAACCATCAAGAACCTAGAGATGTAAAGTCTTGATATATAGATTCTAGATAATATAGAGAAACTGCAGACCTTTTTTTAAAATCTCCATAAGTATATATAATAGCATTATATATTACATTCCTGTAATTTTACTGTATTATATGAAACTTTGATATATCTTGTAATAAAAATACTAAAAATCTAAAAAGGAGTTATAGTATTTAATCTTCAATATGAAATACATATATAAACTTAGAAATTCTCAAACGCTGTATTGGCTGAGCTATAATAAGACTAAAAAGGCATCTTTTATATGGGAATTGGGAAAGCAGGGTGGCCCGCTTGATTGTGTGGCCCGCGCGATTGTGGTTTATGTTAGCTGGTTATTAGATTGCACGGAACACCGCCTTGAAGGCTGACAACGTAAACCACAATCGCGCGGCCCATCTTGTAATGCCATACAAAATCTATCTTTTTCAGAATATTTAACCTCTAAGAATAAATACAGTTCTTATGAGACTTTTAGATTAGATAAAGCCTAGCCACTAGAATATAAATATACTAGACTTACTCAAAATTATTTTAAAAATCTTTTAATAGTAAATAGATATATGTATTTTACATGTAATTTATATTACCAGCTATTATATGTAGTTATAAAGATCTTGAAGAAAAATATTAAAAATGAATTAATACTTACTATAATCTATATACTCAATATAGAGTCTTATACTTCTCAAATGGTTGAGATATTTCAACTATTACAAATGGGTTTTATATGGCATTATTAGCTGGGCCGCGCGGTTGTGGTTACGTTAATGATGTTTAAATCTGTCAATAATCACCACGGAGGGTTAATCTCAGCTAGTTAGGTTGGATCGGTGAGGGGATATGGATATGAAACACCACTTTTGTATGTGCGGATGCATGCTGGGCTAAAAGTTGGAAGTACTAAGAAGGACAATACGCCACCAGCAGCGACTTCGAAATTCAAGGTCTGTCGAGGTGCATGCCAGATCCGGAATAGCGGGATTTACTTTGCTACTGAATCCCCATTGAGTCTGGGGATTGTGATTAAACCCCGGACCCATATCGAGCTACATTTGTCGAGGTGAGGTAAATGCGACGATATTCTGATGTTCCGTTCAAATTTCTATGGGCAGCGTGATACTTTCTCCCTTGCGTGGTATTATTTGGCTTTAGCTGTGTTTGTGAATATGGTATTATTCCCATCACAAAATCATCATACTATAGAAATTCCCTGTGGCTGTGATATGACTGCTGCTGTTCGAATATATATACCAGTGGACCAAGACGGCAGTGACACACAGGTTCTCGTCACTGATCAAGAACGCATGAAAGAACTAATTACAGCATACAGCCCTTTATCTCAACACAAGTAACTTAAATATAATCAAGCTTCCTACGAAAATAACACCATCGAATAGCACAAAATCGAAACTCCCATGTCACCCACACAAGATGGCGTTGTGAAACAAGGTGGACGGTATATAAACTAAATAATGGTTACGGCTTTCAACAAGTCGTCTCGATGGTGTAGTTGGTTATCACGTGGGTCTCATACTACAGTATGACGTGGAAGCATAACTTCCATGCGATCCCAAGGCCGGGAGTTCGAACCTCCCTCGGGACATTTCCTTTTTGGTTTCCCGCAACCGCCTGTCACGTGACTGCATGAGTGTTTCAGATCTCTTGACAGGTCCAATGAAGTTAGTATTCATTTCACTTCATTTCTTTTTATTTTTATTATTTTTTCTTGTACATCTTACTTCTAGCAGCCATTGACAACGAGAACTAAAACCCCAAGTTACTGCCGGGCTGATAGAATGCTGTCAGTGAAGTAGTTATGTAGTCACTGGTATTCCGATCATGCCATGGTACTATTAATATGAAAATGTATGTAAAGCTAGAATCTGATAAATAATGGATCTATAACTGTCTAAAATAGATAAATAAAAATATATACCCGAAAGGAACCCCTTAGGCACATTGCCTATCTCCATCATCAACCCAACTCACATTAAGAAAGAAATAAAATGCCGAGCTTTAGAACCCAGTTTTATGCTCGCCGAAAGAATATCAAAACCGTCTATTGCTTTTGATCTCTAAAACCAGAACATGAGCCTTTCACGCCCAGCCCCGCTTGATCTTCCAATTCATAAACGCTGCAGCGAGCGGGAATAGACAGATCGAGAAACCGATCCAGGCGAATAGGACACCGAAGTCAAGTCCGATCCGAGAATGCGTATCGAAGAGAATAGTGCGAATTGCCTCGACAACTACCATATGTTAGATTGTTTAACTGCGAGAGATGAGGGAGCAACTTACTCCTGTGAAGAGGCCAGGCGTAACCCCATCTGAAGAAGCCTGGAGCCAGATCCAAAGCATAAAAACCAGTGGCCACGTTGGTGATGACCCAGAAGATGAGGAAGAGCGCACTCCAAGGAAGACCGATAATCATCGCCATGTTCTCACATGGGAAACCGAGGGCACACATGCCCGCCCAGTTCAACATCCAATAGACAACGAAGGAGCCGTGGCCGTAGCCGTTGGGGTTGTAGGCTACCTGAGTGTCGGGTGCGGAGGGGTTGCTGAACGGGATCTGGAAGGCCAGGGACACAAAGGAGTAGAAGAGTGATAGGAAGAAGTATGTGCCAATGTTGGACAGGATGCGCCATAGGAGCCACTGTGGGATTTTCAGCGGAGGGTGGTTGCCCTTGATGAACTGAATGTGTATGGGCATCATGAACGGGGTGTTGAAGAAGGCAAGGATGATCAGATAGATGAGACCGATGCTCACGGCCGGAGTTATGACGGCTGGCGCAAAGGGTCGAAGGTCAACGGAGGTAAATCCAATTCCTGGGTTGATGGCCTGTGGCACTTGACTGATGTTGTACCCTTGCTGAGCGACGTACTGTATCCAGCGTAGTCCAAAGGACGACCGGACGGCCATGTCGAGATCGTATAAAAAGGGATTGATGTAGTCGTAATAGGTGGTCGGATCGCGTGCACTGATCGTGACGAACTCGGCCGCACCGTAGGGGTCGTAGGACGAGTTTCCGTTGATGACAGCGTTGCGAAGAAGAGCAGTGGCATTGGCATTGATAATCACAGCTGCATAAGCATGCTCGTCATACACGGACTGGCGCACAGCCCAGGGGTCATTGTTGAAGTCCGCAGGAGACTTGATCGTGTATCCTAGATGCTCGGTGCTCGTATCAAGTATATGGTCCACAACCTCTGTCACGATCGGGCCCACAATTGGAGTCTCATTTCGGTAGGGCTCCAGCTGGCCATCGAAGTCGACAACCCAAACCGTCAAAGCAGAAAATCGAGACTCTGCGTGGAATTGTACGGCCCAGAATAGTGATAGGATGCAAAGGATGAAGACACAGAGTATTAAGACTATAGCATACAAATTAGCAAAAGAACCCAATAATGATTGATGGGTCTGGCACTAACCTGTCCGGCCCCACTGGAAGAACACGCTGCGACGAACAGCTTTCAGAGCGGGATCGAAGAACGAGACGGCCGCAGGAGGGACTTCAGCCTTGTCGCCAGCCTCGGCCATTTGTACCTTATCGGAGCTCATACTCTGGCCCAAATATAGGGACGTAGACCCGATGTGTGGGGAGAAATAGGATAAAGGTAGTGTAGGAAAGAGGGAAGACCACGGCAGACAAGAAGATCATGCCATCCGCGGTGAGACAGGCCCGGAGGAGCGATGGTCAGATTTAAAAAGGAGTCAGTCCATGATTAGCCTTGTTGGTAACCCCATCGCAACAATTTTCCACTGGCGGCTCACTCATCGCTGTATGGCGTGTCGGCAACGGGCAACCCGGGATATTTTCCGAATGAGGTAAATGATCCAACTCCGAGTGCCAGAGTTCGCCTTTATCGGAGCGCGAGAGCGAACTTTTTCGCTCTCGGCTGGACCGAGCCAAGCGGATTAACGGCTATTCTCTTAAGGGAATTTAGCTGGACCCAGGGATTGCCCCCTGGCTGGACCAGCGTGGTTTGTCCCGTGCATTCCTATCTTATCTGATACGACCAGGTCTATCGTTGCTTTTGTGCTTCGTTTTAGGTTACACAGAAATAAGCAACGCCTCGGATGCCTGGACAGTAAATGTTGCCCGCCCTGCTGTTACTGCGGTCGCCTCCATATCTTTGGTGCCCTGCAATTCGCATGTCGCGTTCGCAAAGGTCTGCCGTCCAACGGTGATCGCCCCCTCTCCGACGATCGTTGTCGCGGCGTCTCCCGTCAATCGCAACGCGGATACCGAAGTGGTTGCCGAAGGAATGCCGCTCAATGTCACGCTCACGCTGCTTCTCGTCCCCGAGGTGTAATACTCCGAGTTGTACAGCAACACACGGATGGGCTGGTTACTGCTATCGTAGAAGGCGTATGCTGCGAACCTGCTATCCCCGGTGTCTAGCTGGGCAATTTTGGAGGCCCCAGAGAGGGCAAGGGCGGCAGTATAGGCGCCGTAGAATGGCGCATTCACCGACTCGTCCCACCAACAATACGGGCCTTGCACCTAATATTAGCTTGCGGCCAACCATGCATAAGCAACAACATGAAATACGTACAGTTGCCAATTGTTCCTTGGTGGAAGAATAATTGCTGTCCAAGTCAGATTCCAAAAGACTTATTCTAGATCTGGGGATGGTATGGCGGTAGGCTTACTTTAACTCCTAGAATGGTGGCTTGCATGACATAGTCCAGGATCCAAAGCCCGGCGCCGAAAGTAGGGCTGATACCACCACCTCCACCGGTCGCTGGCTTCCATTAGCATATGGTCAGACACGCGCCGAGCGAAAACATACCCGAGTTGGTTTCTCCCATGACAAAGTCTTTATCGAGCTCCTGTGCAGCCACTATCTGGCTCTGAAACTCTGACACTCTCTCCACTATCTCGGTGTGGCTCATCAATTCAACTAGGTCCGCGGTAGACGCGGATTGTGGATAGTAATGGTGGCAGAAAGAACGCACGTATTGGGTGCTGTCGGTTTCTTCCTCTTTCTCGGCTAGATTGCTGACGTTAAATGTACCCACGCCGAAGAAGACCCCGGCTTGGGCGAAAGACGTCTCGTCCAAAGCACTCCCTACCGACGCTTGCCACGAGACCTGCGAGGCTGCATCAGCTGCAGCTGTCCATGACTGACCATCCGCGATTGGATCACTTGAGGTGAAGACTGATAAGGATTAGCGCTGCTTTCCTGAAACTAAGTGCATACTGTGAACGTACAGTTTGGTTCGTTTCCAAGCTCGATGGCATAGAGATTGGCAATATTTGATTTGGCGATCTTCGCTGCGGCGATTGTATTGTCGATATTATCCAGCCGTCTGTTAAGCCCTAAACATCATCTCAGCATTGCGGTTTGTGAAATTAATAAGGGCACCTGCGAATAATTTCTGGGCGACATCAAGGACCTACCAATTGTCACCGCCCCTTCATAGGCTGCTGCTATTTCCATGAAAGAGTCACCAAACGTGAGTGACTCTGGTGCATCATCCGGCGAGTCGACGCTGTAAGAGACCGCCGACGATAAAGAGGCATTGTATGTCGCACGATCCCTTGAGAATAATTTAGGACGATAGGTCGAAGTAAAAGGAAAACCTGGATAGCTCACTGCGTTGTGCCTCCAATTCGAATGGGCGAGTAGGATCCTGATGCATCCTGCAGTTGTCCCAAACAAGAATTTGTCAATGGTAGTTGCTGGAAGTATTCCGGGAAGGCGAAGAACTCGAATCTTGTCATAGTCAGAAATCAGTTCTCTTGAAGTAGAACAGGTGACTTACGAAACTCCCACAGGAGCAGCGTCTAGCTGACCACTGGAGTTTGCTGGAGCTGACGATGGGATTTCAAATGCGAGGCCATTGACTCCGCTTCCAGTAATCAGCAACAGAGTCAAAGCAATGAGAGCATCCATCCTGATGCCAGACATAACTAGGGTTCCAATTGAATTGTACATAACGCGACCCTGTCTATGCTTGTAGCACGGAGTACTTGCTCAACGGCCTCCAGAGACTCCTATTTCAATTGCCGAAGTTAATCGAACTGGATTGCTCGAACTCATACATCCCCCGGGCGTGCCATCGGTTATTATGGAGTCAGCTCGGATAAATTGATGTGAGGGGGCGATCAAACATCGTCAGAGTTTATTGAAGACGATCGGTGAATGGCTGGCCATCGATGGACACCGGCGGAGATCCCTGTCATTGCGGGGGCGGGGCAGTGACGAATGGACCAGAAGTTCTTCCACCAAACATCAGCTGTACTGGAGGCCAGTCGATAGCCATATTCCTTCGGTTATAGGGTGAAAAGAGAAATAGGGAGGAGATGTTGGGAGGGGAGATGCTCGGCCGCAGTCTTCTCTCGATCCCGTGTCGAGCCAGTTCACGTGCCTCGCGGAATCGCGTAGTTCTCTTCCTAGTTGGGAGTCTATCATTCACCAAAAGTCTGCATAGCCAAATTACTCTGGCGCACCTGATATTGCTGAACTAGTCATGGCTATTCCATCAATTACTGCTCTTGGGGACGACCCCAATACCGAGCATCGCCTAAACGCCTGTGCATATCAACAGTCAGCAATCACAACTTCTGGCAGCATCCAGTATGTGGCTTTCTATACTCCGCGGGAAGAGTCGGACTCTAGAAGAGTGACAATTGCGCGCCATGATCTTCAAGACACTTCCTCCAACTGGCAATACTTGACTTTCGAAGATTACGACCAGACGACCGATGACGGACATAATACGATATCCATAGGGATCTGTGCCGGTGATGGAACAATTCATGTGTCGTTTGACCACCACTGCGATGCGCTGAAATATCGCATCTCGCGATCAGGTCTGGCAAATGACACGAGCAAGTCGAGTTGGGTGGCAAGCAACTTCAGCCCGATCCTAGATCATCTACCCGGCTGCGACGGTTTGTTGGACGTTACATATCCACGATTTATACCCGCAGCAAGAGAAATGTATTTTGAGTGTCGCATTGGAAAGTATGTAGGGTGCAAACTCCGGACAAGCAGAATCTGACGATTATCCGTAGAGCAGGTGCCGGCTCCGATGTCCTATATCGTTACAGTCCCGACACCGCCCAATTTGTCCATTTGGGAACCTATCTGGTTGGAAGACAGTGTAATCCATATCCCAATGGAATGTCCTATCATTTACCAACGAACAGCTTACATGTTACTTGGACTAACCGACATTTCATCGAGTATGAAGGAGCAAAGGACGGTGCTTCCACGGCCCACAAAGCGCAAGCTGGACCTAATGGTCCCGAGAATAACGAAGGTTTATATTATGCGTACAGTCGAGACAATGGTGCTACATGGAACGGACCAAGTCAGAAGTCAGTGACTGTTCTGTCAGCACGTCCAGGGACCGGACTCGAGTCCCAAGATAGTCAACTACTCGTCAGGAATATCCCTCGAAACAGTGGTATTATGAATCAGGAGGCACAGTACGTTGACTCTCAGGGAGGAGTGCATGTCCTGAATCGGGAAAATACCACCGGAAAGGAGACATGGATGCATTACTACCGCTCTTCGTCGGACAACCAGTGGGCCTTTTTTGCGCTACCTGAAATCTATCCTACGCCTACAGGCCCTCGGGGCAAACTTGTCCATAGCGAGAAGCTCAATTCTGTCTTCTTCATTCTTCCGTCGAATACGGGGAATGAACTGCTGATTGCGCGGAGGAGTATGACTGATATAGATGGAGAGTTTCGTGTGGTATGGAGAGAACATGGATACAGTGGAGAACCACTGATCGACGAAGAGGCCTTCACGAAGTTTGAGCTTCTGTCTGTTCTCATATTGAGGGATGATAAAGAAGGTAAAAGAAAGGTTACCGTGATACAGTTCGACATCAATGAACTGGCACAATGAGGAGCATGTGATAATGAATAGGCTTACTTGGGAGCACTAAGAACAGTAGATAGTAGCAGCAATACTAGTGGGCGCCTGCAACCCGAAAGTCAATTACATGTCAACTCTTGCTTGTGGCGACGCAGTCACTCGCACTAGGAATACATTTTCCACCAACAGGAGAGCTAGGCAATCGCCACAAGCTATCTGAGCTGCTCACAAGGTGTGTTTTCCAGCCGCCTCGGATGGCTTTAGGCCGAAATTCCTATGCAACCTTGGGGAGGGATCTGCACGATCAGCCCCGCAGTTCCCCCAGGTTTTGGCCCCGGGTAATAGCCTGGGCATGCTTATCTTGCTTAGGCAAGACATGCCTCAGGATCCTTCGCTACAGACTCCGTATATATCTCCTTGATGGGAGTTGGCGGCAGTACTAGGGGGTACTATCGAATCAACCCGACTTCATCATGGCAGTTGGTGCGCGGAAGCCCGTCGACCGTAGAGCGCTTGAGGACACCACGGTGGTGAGCAACAAACAAGGGCCATGGTGGAAGGACACTGGTCTACGAAAGCTGAACTTGATGCTGTTCTTCCTCATGTTCAGCGAGTTCACTCAAGGATACGATGCTTCTTTGATCAATAATGTGCAGGAGCTGAATGTTTGGCAGGAGGGCATGTCAAGTATTGACTTTGCAGCTAGTCCGGTTGACTGACCATGCGATACAGATTTCAATCACCCTCATGGCAGCCTGCTGGGAGCCATGAGTGCGATGTACTGGATAGGTCAGACAGTACACTGACCCCAGCGACCTCTAACTTAGTCTGACTATAAGTTCAGGAAATATCGTCGGCGTCGTCTTCATCTCCTTCATCTCCGACAGGCTCGGACGAAGATACTGCCTCTTCTTCGGTGCGATCCTGTGCCTTGCCGGTACTGGCATGGCTACCGGCGCCTCCAGTGCTGGTCTGTTCATCGCAGCTCGCTTGCTTCTAGGCATGGGGGGTGTAGTAGTGGCTGCGATCGGGCCAGTGTGGATGGGCGAATTAGCCTACCCAGCCCATCGAGCGACAGCAACGTCCATGTCGAACACTACATACAGCGCTGGTTCAATCATCGCAGCGTGGATTACATTTGGAACATTCCGACTTGCAAATGCATGGTATGCCCAACTGCCCGAGACCATACTTCCTCATCCTTATCAAAGCTAGGGCATGGCGCATTCCCACCGTCTTCCAAGCGCTTCCTTCAATAATCCAAGTAATTGGAGCATTCGTTCTTCCAGAGTAAGTCAGACCAAGCAGTGATCTCATCCAATCACTAACAACCACAGATCCCCCCGCTGGCTCATCAGCCGCGGCCGTGAACAAGCTGCCCTCGCCATCCTAGCCAAATACCACGGCAACGGCGACGCTCAAGACATCGTCGTGCAACAGGAATATCAAGAAATGAAAGAAACCATTGAGCTCGAGATCGCGGCCAAGAAGACCTCTTGGAAAGAACTGATCAACTCCCGCGGGAACAGATGGCGTTCATTCATCCTCATATGGTGTGGTGAGTCCATGTACCCCCAAACCAATCACCACCATCATCTAATACCAAAAAAACCAGGAATCTGCAAACAATGGTCCGGCAACGGCCTAATAAGCTACTACCTCAGCAGCATGCTCAAATCCGCCGGGATAACCCGCGAAGTCGACACGACCCTAATCACAGCAACAAGCCAAATGTTCAGTTTCGCCTGCGCGCTGGCCTTCGCCTTCCTCCCAGGCCGAGTGGGCCGTAGGCCCCTCCTGCTCTGGTCCATGGGACTCATCTGGCTTGTCTTTGCACTCATAACAGCCTGTACGGGCGTATTTGTCGAAACGGGTAGTCAGTCTGCATCGTATGCCACTGTCGCTTTTATCTACATATACAATGGAGTACATAATCTTGGTTGGACGGGTGCAATGATGCTATATGGTTAGTATTTACCTCAATGCCCTTTTTGGTCCCTTCTTGGACATAAAGCCTCATACAAGATGGAACCGAATACCGGTTAACTGCAATGGCTGACTGAAACGCAGTCGTCGAAATCCTCCCCTACTCTATCCGCGCCAAAGGCATTGCCCTTTTCTGGCTCGTCACTGGCGCCACCGGGGCATTCAACACATATGTAAATCCGCTGGGAATCGATGCGTTCGCATGGAAGTATTATTTCTTCTATGTAGGGTGGATTATCGTTGAGTTTGTGGTGGTGTATTTCTTCTTTATTGAGGTTAGTGTTCATTCTGTCCTTCTCATGTCCTTTATATCTATATCTATATATACACACACATGATTTGGCTGGAAATTATGGTGGTGGCTAACATTTTGATATATGTTCAGACTAAAGGACCGAGTCTGGAGCAGATTGCGCTGCTCTTCGATGGCAAGGATGCGGTGGTTAGTCATGCTAATCCCGTGGCGGAGGAGTTCTTGGATGAGAAGGAGAAGGAGGGAGCGGAGGCGAAGGAGATTGAAGTGGCTCGGTAGAAGGTCATTGGAGGTAGTGCTCAAAGAAAGATGAGACTGATTTATATTTACGGTGTTGATAGGAGAAGTGTGTGAAATGGGTAATTTTGAGACTCGTTATTCCTGATACTCGCTATTAAATCTATTCTGAACAACAAATGACAAGCAACAGAATGGAATCATCACCATCGGCACATAATACTCAGCAGTGAGATCGTACACTGCCCATTCCCGTATGGGCAGGACATGAGATGGGAAAAGTAACAGAGGGGGAAAGAGCAAACGCACTAACGAAAACAAAGCATCCCGCGGCGGTATGCAATATAATGACACACAAGAAAGGAAATGAAACATAGGGAAATATAAAGGAAAAGAAAACCCGGATATTAAAGAACATAGACCGCCGTGCTGTCTATGCAATAGGATGCTGTCCCAGAACAATTTGTACAGGCGTTATCGCATAATGCAAGCTTTTTTTGGTGAAACCGCTTACTCGGGCTTGCGGCCAACCATGAGGTACATGGGAGTGAACAGCTTCTTCTCACCACCGGCAACAAGGCAGTCACCAGCCAGGGCCAAGCTGTCGGCAGTCTTCTGAGAGCCCTTAGGGAAAAGACCGACCTTCTCCATGGCGCCGACGAAGCGGTGGGCAATGCCACGGCCCCACCAGGTCATGCGGGCGATCGTGAAGAAGTCCCAGGGGGAGGTCAAGTGCTTGAAGGAACCGGCCAAGGGGTAGTACCAAGGGATGGTGTCGGGGCGGTCGGCCAAATCCTCGTTGTGGACGAGCTCGAAACCGGCCCCCTTCATGGCGTCAAGGCCCTCGGAGACCTTGACCATGTTGGAGATACCGTCACCCTGCTCGATACCAAGACGGATCTTGCGGTGCTCGGCGTTGTTGTTGTCGTATTCTTCAGTCATCAACCATTCGTAGACACCGAAAACACCACCGGGCTTCAGGACACGGAAGATTTCCTTGTAGACACCCTCGAGCTCGGGAGCGTGGCAGGTAGCCTCAATTGCGTAAACAGCGTCGAAGGTGTTGTCCTCGAACTTCATCTGCATGAAATCTCCCTTCTCGAAGGTCAGCTTGTGGGCCAGACCCTCACGCTCAGCATAGCGCGTAGCACGCTGGATCTGGTAGTCGTTGTTGTTCAGACCGACAACATTGGCGTCGGTGAACTTGACAATTTCACGGGCAGGGCCTCCGACACCGCAGCCAACATCGAGAACCTTCATTCCGGACTTGATGCCGATCTGATGAGCGAGGTAGTGTTCGTGGCGAGCGATGGCCTGCTGGAAGCCTTCGCCAGGGGAGAAACGGCAGAAGTGGAAGGAGGTACCCCATCCATACTCGTAGAAGTCCGTCGCAAGGTTGTAGTAGCTATGGAGACTTCGAGTCAGTATATAAGGCCAAAGTCATGGATTGGGTCCTAATGGCAGCACGTACTGTCTGGTCAAGGTGGCATACTCGGCGCGACGGGCCTAGAACGTCAAAATATTAGTACAAGGCTGAGATTTAATATCGAAAAGGAGAGAGTCGCAAACGTACCGCACGGATCTCTTCAGTCTCTTCCTCAGCGCTCTTGTTGTCCCAGTGCTTGAAGTACTCGTCGACAGCAGCCTTCTGAGCGGCAGCATCCTTGTTGCGCATGGCAGCGAAACCACCCTGAGCTTCAGCGGACTTTCCATGGAGAACGCGGTTGAACTCCGCATCACGCGCATGGTTCTCCTGTTCGAGAGCTGCGGGAGCCATTGTTGACAGCAAATGGAAATTAAAGTGGGATAAAAAGGGGTGGATCGGTCAAGAAGCACAGGTGTCCGGAGTAAGTGGTTCGGAGACGGCGACTTGGAGAGGCGATTGAGGCAGTTTTATAACCACAAACACGATCCTGAGAAATGAAGAAAGGCCAGACAGGCAGACAGAAGTGAAGGAAGAGGAAAACGAAAGGATACGAAGAAGCAAGCGAGGCCAACGCAGCAGTTAATGCGATCGTCCGAAAGAAAGGGGAGGCGGAATTACGACTGACTTTGACATTTCCCCAGCCAATCACCGCTGTGCCGCTGGCCAGCCAACCAGACGGCGGGGGGCTAGGCCCGAACAGGCATCCTGGGGTTCTGGCCGGGAAAAAGTTGTTTCCGAGCGTGACGGTGGACACGCGCTAAGCCGCTCTAGGCAGTTGACCAGGGCGTTCCTGGCTGTATCGGGGAGCTGCGTATCGCGTATCGCGTATCCAGTGCGTATTCCACCAGGCATCACTGGATCCGCAGGTCGCACAGAGGGAGGCTATGCCATCATGTTTGATATCGCAGGATCAGGGCCTGGACCGCAAGGTTTCATTTCGGACCCTGTATGTTTGAGGGTCACACACCTCAATGAGATAACTACCCTCCTTGCGCAAATACCTGAATGACCACTCGGGTTGTTTCATCTCATGCATGCGATGCAAGAGCCTGCAGTAATATCACGTGACTAGGAATGCTTATGTCATGATAGCCACACCTCAGCCACAAATGCGCCACTACGACTATCGATAATCCAGTTCTTGCTACCGACAACGCTCAACTTCGCCGCACCATCTCCGCAGGGCTTCGCGTTTCTGTGTGGAAGCGCAGCTGATCCATATAACGACAACATGCCTCCTCCACAGATCAAGCAGGATCTGAACCGGTCCGGATGGGAGACCACTGACTTCCCCTCCGTGTGCGAGAACTGCCTGCCCGACAATCCTTACGTTCAGATGCTCAAGGAAGACCATGGCGCAGAATGCAAGATTGTAGGCAACCCTATCCTCAATCACACAAACATATGACACTAACAGATACCCAGTGCACGCGTCCTTTCACCATCTTCCGCTGGAAAGCCGACCGCACCGCGCGCCAGAAGCGTACTGCCATCTGCTTGACCTGCGCGCGGTTGAAGAACTGCTGTCAATGCTGTATGCTGGATCTGTCCTTCGGGCTGCCGATCGTCGTTCGTGATGCTGCTTTGAAGATGGTCGCTCCAGGTCCCGAAAGCACCATCAACCGCGAATACTACGCACAAGGTCACGAGAAGGAGATCGAAGAGGGGCGTGGCGCGGTGGAGGAATACGAGAAGACGGACGAGAAAGCTCGGGAGCTGCTTCGGAGACTCGCCAACAGTGAACCCTACTACAGGAAGCCCCGCCAGATAGAGGCCGCACCCCAAGACGAGGAGGGCGCGAGTGCAGGGCCCAGCGACGCACCGGTTGTACACAGCCGTTACGGGAATGGTCCGGGGCCCATTCGGACGAGCGAAAGCAGGAGGGGAACGCCACTTCCGGGTAGAGGACGAGGAGGTATGCGTGGTGGTCGTGGTGGCCGACCATTCCCTAGCGCCGCTCAGGTCCCCCCATCGGCAGAAGATATCCTACCGCCCGCGGACCCGAATATCACATCGCTCTTTGTTACTGGTGTCGAGGACGATCTTCCAGAACACACGCTGCGGACTTTCTTCACACAGTTTGGACAGTTGCGGTCGCTCATTTGCTCCCACCGTGCTCACTCTGCATTCGTCAACTTCGCCACTCGGGAAGGTGCTGAGGCGGCTGCCAAGCAGTGCCAGGGTCGGGCTGTCATCCAGGGCTGCCCTCTGCGCGTTCGCTGGGGTAAGCCCAAGCCGTTGGATAACATGGATCGGGAGGAACGCTTGAAGAATGCGCGGGAAGGTCGGCAGGCGGCAGGCCCGCGGGGAGCCGATTCTGGAAAGAAGGCCATCACAGCTGCCGGAGAGGAGATTGGCAAAGAGCAAAAACAACGGAGTTATGCTGTCGCCCCACCCCCGGGCGCTGGAGAGGTCCAGTACTCCAGTTTGTCTGGTGATTGATCTGCATTTCGACTTGCATTTTGGCTTGTTTTCTACGGGGTCCGGGAACAAGGAGGTCTTATGTCTGTTCGCGAGCGGGCGTTGTTGTGTATATTTTCTACATTGTGATTAAACCATAAAATACCCCCAAAGAGACGCCGGAAGGAGAGAGAAAAGTTTGGGTATACTATAATACAATCTGCAAATGCCATAGTCTGCAGTCATCCTTTCACCCACGCATAGGCTTCCAGACGGTCAGATTCCACAACGGGAAACCTCCCTCTATGACGAGCATGCCTTATCCACCTTGACAGTCTTTCCCTTGACTCTGATGGTGTCGTTATCGCCGCGCTCGATGTCGTCATGAATGCGGAGTTCTAATGGGAACCCCAGTCAGCGTCATATACTCAGCCATAATATAAATCCTCTGATAGCTACTCACCCCACTTGGCATTCTCATCGTCTTGTTCCCGTACACCCTGGACAATGTTGTGTCTGAGAATGTTCGCCACTTCGAGCGCATGGTTGATCTGCATCGGAGTATCAATGCCTTCGCGGCGGTGACTGTCGAAATTGCGGCGAGCCTCTTGACGCGCAGCAATCATAACACGGACATCATCTGCATGTAGAGAATGGTTAGCCTTGAACAGACCTATGGCTCTTGAGGCGGCGACTGACCCTGGAAGGCAATACGGGTAGCGCGGAGGAGTTGGCGGTAAGCACTGCGTGCGGAAAGGGCGGTTTGGGAGGCCATTATGTAGTTGAATAGTGGGATCTATCAAGGAATTGGACCTGTTATCTTCACTTTGAGAAGTTGTCTCCTTGTAAACTGCGTCTTTTGGGGTGGCGTACTGCGATAGTAGCGGGTGGTCTGGTGATAAAGAAAATGGTCGTCAGGCGAATGCAGCTCGTCACTCTCTAAAAGAAGAAGCCTTAATATAGATTTACAACCAAAACAACAAAGATATATAAGAAGAAGATCTAATCAACAAGCGAAAAGGTTGCAATCTGGCCGTCGTTCCCTGCGGCAGTCCATGACTTTCGATGACCTCCGAAACATCCAAGGTTTGATTGGCCCACCGGGCGGCGGCAAGTCGGGGCAGAAAAAAATGGAAAAGCACTTTGTCTTTTTGCTCAAACACTCCGTTGGGCGCTTCTCACTCTTCCCATTCTCCCCTCAAATCACCCCGCGTGGCTCTGTTCTTGACCATGGCTACCGTTCAGACCATCAACGTTACTCTTCCCTCCCTGCCTTCTGGCTGGAGTGCCGATAAGGACTTCAAGGCCGTTGGCACCGTCTCCGCTGCCACCCAGAGGAACCTTGAGCCCGTTGGCCCTCACTTCCTGGCCCACGCTCGCAGAGTATGTGTCCAGCCACAGGTCTAGTGCGATAATGGCTCATTGCTAACAACCCTCCAGAAGCGTCACCACCGTACCTTCTCCGAGGATGAGAGAATCCAGGCTCAGCAGAATGTGAAGAGCACTGAGGATGAGGAGGATGATGACATCTCTGAGGATGAGGACCCTATGATGCTCTCCAGAGATGCCAAGGACTGGAAGGTATGCATTACCAGGGTCACTGATACTGGCATGATTCTTACACATTACAGAGCCAAGATCACTACCAGGTCCTCGGTCTGTCCAAGTACCGCTGGCGTGCCACCCCCGAGCAGATCAAGCGCGCCCACCGCAAGAAGGTCCTCCGCCACCACCCCGACAAGAAGGCCGCCATGGGTGATCGCGACGAGAACGACAGCTTCTTCAAGTGTATCCAGAAGGCTACTGAGGTTCTCCTGGACCCCACTAAGCGTCGTCAGTTCGACTCCGTAGACGAGGCCGCCGATGTCGAGCCCCCCACCAAGAAGGAGGCTGCCAAGGGCAACTTCTTCAAGCTCTGGCGCCCTGTCTTCGAGTCCGAGGCCCGTTTCTCCAAGATCCAGCCTGTGCCCCAGCTGGGTGACGAGAACAGCACCCAGGAGGAGGTCGAGACCTTCTACAACTTCTGGTACGACTTCGACAGCTGGCGTACCTTTGAGTACCTGGACGAGGATGTGCCGGATGACAACGAGAACCGTGACCAGAAGCGTCACATGGAGAAGAAGAACGCCAACGCCCGCCGCAAGCGCAAGACCGAGGACACTACCCGTCTCCGCCACCTTGTGGACGACTGCGCCGCTGGTGACGAGCGTATCAAGAAGTTCCGTAAGGCTGCCCGTGCCGATAAGGACCGCAAGCGTCTCGAGAAGGAGGCTGAGATCAAGCGTCTGGCCGAGGAGAAGGAGAAGGCCCGCCTGGAGGAGGAGCAGCGCAAGAAGGACGCCGAGGAGGCTGCCAAGGCCGAGCGTGAGCAGAACAAGAAGGCCAAGGAGGCTGCTAAGAACGCCGCCAAGAAGAACAAGCGTGTCCTCAAGGGCTCTGTCAAGGACGTCAACTACTTTGGCGAGGGTGGCGAGCCCTCCGCTGCTCAGGTTGACTCCGTGCTGGGCGACGTTGACCTCGTCATCAGCAAGATCGATGCTGAGGAGCTTGCTGGTCTGGCTGGACGCCTTAGCGCCGCTGGCAAGGACGCTGCTGCCGTCAAGAACGTGTACGCCGAAGAGGTCAAGAGACTGGTTGGTGCTGGCAAGCTGAAGGAGGGTGAGGCCAAGTTCTTTGCTTAAGCGGAGACTGGATGGGGGATAGAATGTATGATGCCGATGGATTTACATGCTACGCAGGTATGACCAGACAGGTCAACAAGGTATATAGATCGATAGAGTTGACTACAGCAAAATAATGAGAGCAACGACTAATGGAGTTCAACCTGTTATTCAGAACCACCAGTAGTATTTCACTTTCCGTATTGTACCCAGTAGCCCGGCAAGTTCCTAGCGCGCCCGTCAGTTGTGTACGACAGCCACGCACTGCAGACTCATCGTGATGGATTCTCCACATAAGATGGACTACTGCAGTCCCATCGCAAGCGAGCCTTTTGGACTGAAAGACGATGTGCCAAACCATCCGCTGGCGGAAGGCATTGCAGGCACGTGCCAGGGACGAGGAGTCCCGTGCTCCCCACTGGCTGAGTGGTCGAACCATTGGCCAATAGAATGTCACATTATGCTGTCTAAGCTTCCCCCTTGCCAAACTAGGCCTTAGCGGGCATTTCCCTGTCGGCCAGTCAGCGACAATCGCCTTGCAACGTGCAGAGCATCTCACCAGACGGTGTCATCTGCAATCCTGCTATGCACGAAAGCCAGCCGATAACGTTCCACCATGGCGACGCAGATTCTGTGGGGTCTTGTATGCCGGCATCATCGGTTAGGCAAGCCTGTCCAATCGCAATTGATTGATTAAATTGCTCCGGGCTAGAATAGTTGCGGCACGGATAACCACGCGCGTGATGGACCGGTATAGAGTTCGCAGCAGCCGTCAGGAAAAAATATAAGAATGTCCTCAGCAGCCCGATATCATTCTAAACTTTCTTTTGTCTGGTGTGCCTCTCTTTGGATATTACCGCCAGATCCCTCTTTTCCTTTCAGCCTTCGTCTGCTGATTTCTAGGGCATCATGTTCACCAAGCAGTCCCTCGTGACCCTCCTCGGGGGCCTTTCTCTGGCCCTGGCCCAGACCACCACGGAGGAATACCCCTCCTTGGCTGAGATTCGTGCTGCACAGGCTACTGTGCAGCCTTACTCTCCGGTCTCAAATGTCAAGGGAACCTCGTTCAACCGCTTCGTGAACATCTGGTTGGAGAACACCGTATGTCTCGAGCTGTTGCATGTTGTATATGTAGTGATTAAGCCACAGCTGACATGCCATTCTTGACAGGATTATGATACTGCTGCTGCCAACGAACATCTGGCGGAGCTGGCCAAGAAGGGTCTCCTTCTGAGCAACTTCTGGGCCGTCACTCACCCTTCGGAGCCGAACTACTGTGCATCCGCTGCTGGTGACACTTTCGGCATGGACAATGATGACTTCCATCAGATTCCGTCCAACGTGTCTACCATTGCCGATTTGTTCGACACCAAGAACATTGCCTGGGGTGAATACCAGGAAGGCCTCCCCTACCCTGGATACCAGGGCTACCGCTACCCCGAGAGCGGTGCCAACGACTATGTCCGCAAGCACAACCCTTTGATTTTGTTCGACTCGGTCACCGAGGATGCTCTCCGTCTGCGCCAGATCAAGAACTTCAGCAGCTTCTACGATGATCTGGAGAACCACCGTCTTCCCCAGTACATGTTCATCACCCCGAACATGACCAATGATGGCCACGACACCAACATCACCGTTTCCGGTGCCTGGACCTGGAGCTTCCTGAGCGAACTTCTCGAAAACGATTACTTCACCAAGGACACTCTTATTATGCTCACCTTTGATGAGACTGGCACCTATGAGATTGGTAACAACATCTATACTTTCCTTCTCGGCGGTGCCGTCCCGGATGATCTCCTGGGCACTAAGGATGACACCTTCTACACCCACTATTCCGTCATCGCTTCCCTGTCCGCGAACTGGGGTCTTCCCTCCCTGGGTCGCTGGGATTGCGGTGCGAACCTGTTCAGCTGGCTGGCCGAGAAGACCGGCTATGTCAACTACGATGTTGACACGAGCAACCTTTTCATGAACGAGACTCACTGGGGTCCTCTGTCCGACGATGACTACAGCGAGTACTATGCTGGCTGGCCTGTTCCTACAACTGATGCTAGCTGCTCCGCTGGCAAAGGAATTCTCTCTACTGTCAAGAAGACCTACAAGGGCCTGACTGCTACCTTCAACTACACCACCCCTTTCCCCTACGACTCCCGCAGCGGAAACAATGTCGGTGTGAAGTACAGCCGTACCCTGGTAAGACACTCCACTCCCCTTGCCTCTTATCTATCGAAAACTCTAACCGTTCAGCAGAAGAATGGCAAGGTCGAGTCCGGTATTTCCGAGTAGATTACGCGTCGACATAGTTGGACGGGAGGATATTGAATGGAATGTGGACCCCCGAATCTGATATGTAATATACTAATGCAATAAATCAATTGATCTACTGGCCTTGTCTATCATGTTTTGAAGCCCAACGTCAAGCTACAGTCTGCCCCGGATCGGGTTTTCACACATCTCCAAGTTTCTGCCTTTGTCTGCAGGCGGACGTGTCACGGCGGGGTGAGCGTGACTCAGGCATATAAACCCTCACTACTATCATCATGACTTCCACAACCAAACCAACCGAAAAACAAGACAAAAGTACACTTCAACTCATCAAAGAAAAGTTGAAAATGAACCCCAGCACCGAGCATCTCACCGTAAGAGATGACTTCGAACTACAGCCGCCCGGCCAGGCTGATAGCAACGAGAGCCTTGAGAATGCCACCAACATCAGTACAGTGGAAGACATACCACCCAACGGCGGATACGGCTGGGTGTGCACATTCTGCGTGTTCATGATCAACGTAAACACCTGGGGCATCAACAGCGCCTGGGGTGTAATCCTCGACTACTACCTTTCCAACTCAACCTTCCCCGGCGCCAGCCACCTAGACTATGCAATCATCGGCGGCCTCTCAGTCTCCCTGTGCCTCTTGATCGGGCCCATCGTCACCAAATCCAACGAATTACTGGGCACAACTATCACCCTCCTCACCGGCACAGCCCTCATCTTCACCGGTCTCTTCGCTGCCTCCTACTCCACCCAAGTCTGGCACCTCGTGCTCACCCAAGGCATTGCCTTCGGCTTCGGCATGGGCTTCATCTATCTAACCGCCACCTCCATCCTCCCCAAATGGTTCTCCACCAAACGCAGCTTCTCCAGCGGTATCGCCGCCTCCGGCGCTGGCCTCGGCGGCCTCGCATATAACCTAGCCGCTGGCCGCGCCATCCAGACCATGGGCGTGCAAACCACCTACCGCATCCTCGCTTTTTGCGCCCTGGGCTCCCACCTCGTCTCCTCCCTCCTCCTCAAAGACCGGCCCCGCTCGCGCGCCCAACCCCGTCAACGAACCTTCAACCACCGCGACCTCGGCCACTTTCGAGGTCCTCCTCGTCATCGTCTGGGGCATCTCCACTGACCTGGGCTACATCACCCTCCTCTACTCTCTCCCCAACTATGCCTCCTCCATTGGCCTCTCCCCGCAGCAGGGGTCCGTCGCCGGCGCTATCCTCAACCTCGGTCTTGTCCTTGGCCGTCCAGTCGTCGGCTACATCAGTGACACTTACGGCCGCATCACCATCTCCATGGTGATGACGGCGTCGTGTGCCATCCTGTGTCTTGCTATCTGGATCCCTGCTCATTCATATGCGCTTCTTCTCCTCTTTGCTGTGCTGTGCGGTATGGTCTGTGGCACTTTCTGGGGTACTGTTGCGCCTGTACTCACTGATGTGGTGGGGCTGAATCGTCTTCCGTCGACGTTTGGAATGGTGTGTTTGATGCTGGTGGCGCCGAACTTGGTGGCCGAGGCGATTGCGCTCAGTATGGCGGGGGGCGGGGCCGGGTATTTGAGTGCGCAGGTGTATGTCGCTTGCATGTTTGTGTTGGGGGCAGTGTGCTTGTGGATTCTGAGGTCGTGGAAGTTTTATGAGTTGGAGGTGAAAGGGGTGAGGGAGGGAGGGGAGGTGAGGAATGGTGCTGGGATGGCTGGGGTGCAGGGGTTTATGAGGTGGATGAGGCCGGGGAAGTTGTTTTTGAGGGGGAGGGTGTAGATGTAGTTTAGTTGATGGTGCTGATGGGTACTTGATGTTGTTGAGCGATAGACTATAGGAGGCATGAGATGCCCTAAAGTTACCAAGTTCCGCTGGTCGAATTTTGCAAAAAAGTAGGTAATCATTGATTAAGGCCCCCGAGGTGGATGTATATCTAAAAAATCACCCAAAATCCTAAGCCATCGTGGGCTTCTACTTATCAGAAACCCGATCTCGAGGCTCATCATGAGAATGGACTGCCCTGACGAGCAACCGGAGAGTCCTTCGCAATTTGTCGAGGGCTTGGGCATTTAGTGAAGAAGGCTTACAAGGCATATCTGCAGCGATCGCGCTGAATAGGCGCGCGCTATCATCAGCTGAGTCTGCCCCGCATCGCTCGCCCGCCTCATTTGTGCTCCCGCATTACCATGGTCACCTATGCTGAACCGTAACGTAAACGAAATGGCGAGTGAGGACCCGATAGACTTTGCCTATACTGCTATAGCCCAGGTCGCCAACATCGCGTCTTTACTGGGTGTTGAGTCCAAGCGACCATTATGTGGGCGTCTCGGTGCTGAGCTCTTCCTCGTCGCCAATTACATCGACACGGCTGGCTTAGACCAGGAGAGGCGACTGCGGCTGCGAATTTCCAAGCTATTGCGAGATGTGGAGGCTATGTGCAATGTAAGTGTAGCAGAAAACTATATCTCACATTAATGGAGTCTGATAAGCTTAGTATAGTGGCCGAAGGATATACCAAGAAATGGCTACCCTCTCCTTGAAGCGATAGGAAGGTCACTTCCTGGTGTAACATCTTATGAGAAGGCTCGGAAAAGTATTCGACGAGGACTTGATCAGCTTACGTCGTGTCCTCGTGACGCCGAAGTGGCCATTTCTCATGTTCAAAAATTCATTGAGCGCAATCGCAAGTCAACTAGGCGCGATGAGAGTGGGGATCTCAGTTCTAGAAAAAGATTCGCTCGCCCAGAGCGGTCCGATCTTGCCAACGAGCTCGCTCATCGAGTCCTACGGGAGCAAATGTGCTGTACTTGCCAGAGCAATGGAGTGCGTAGGCAAATGGAGAGAGGGCACCTAG
The DNA here is from genome assembly GCF_000002855.4 of Aspergillus niger. Taxonomy (NCBI): domain Eukaryota; kingdom Fungi; phylum Ascomycota; class Eurotiomycetes; order Eurotiales; family Aspergillaceae; genus Aspergillus; species Aspergillus niger. The sequence goes on along the minus strand of NT_166529.1, from coordinate 403,177 downwards.
TGTGTCTCCTGCTACAGCCACCTTCCCAATCAGTGGCCAGTAACAATCTGGCGCAATTTGATATGCTATTCTCATCAAAGCCTTTCTGGGACCAGTCACAGCTCACTCACTGGCAAGATGTTGAGCTGCTTGTGCCAAACGACCATACCCCTAGCAAAAAGTGCGTCCGATTTCTGGATGAAGATGTTGGAAATGATGATCAGCATGCCAGCAAAACAACTGCAAAACGAAGGCACCGAACCGACAAAGGTCAATTCTGCCGTCTGCTCGATCTAGCAACAGGCTGGCGCCTTTGCCTCTCTATTGAAGACCAGGAGCTTTATCATCGCTTTGGACCTCACAAGCAGGTAGTCGATCATACCCCGGGGATATCTTTGGCCAAAATACTCAGCACCTACTATCTCACAGCACGAATGAAGCTGGTACTAGCTTATATAATAGCTTACTCAGTCTGGCAGTACTATGACACAGACTGGATGCGAACAAGATGGACAAGCGAGACTATCCAATTTATGAGGGAAAGTAATAGTTCGGGAGATGGGGGCCGTGGTAAGCTTTTTACCTGGAAACCATATGTATCAGTGCATTTCAACGATGAAGATCCGCTGTGCTACGAACAATATAGGATTGCTGGGATGGTCCATGTCTACCCAAGGATCAGAGCGCTTGGTATTATGCTGGTAGAGATAGGTCTTGGGTTTCCGCTTCCCAAGCGTGAGGAGCAGGGGAGGCCCTTGGCTGCCGAGGTGAATACCGAACTGCTCACAGCCATCAATTACGCAAGAGATGAAGAGCACTGGAAGAATTTTGACTATCCCGACTATAAGAGTTCAATATGCCACTGTTTGGAGCCCGGCACATTCGACCAGGCACCTTGTGTTGAGAGTTTATCTGCCTCTGAACAGAAACAAAACCTCAAGCAGCGGAGAAACATCTTATACGAGAAAGTTGTATTTCCGCTTGAAAACCTCCTACAAGGCACGAAATGGATCGACAATTATGAAAAGATAGGCCCGCTCCATGTACTTTCTCAAGACGCCGCGATTCAAGAAGCCACTGTACCGGTGAATTCTGACAAAGGCAAAGCGCCAGAGCGCAGGAGAAAGCGCACTGAAAGTGAGAAAAATGCTAGCAATTGGCTATTAGATGTAAAGGAGTTTAACAGGGAGCTAGCTCAAGTTGCACCAGCAGCGGGATTACACGGGTTATCCCGGCGTGTACGCATAGCGATTTTGGACACTGGATACGACGATAACGCTCCCTTCTTCTTCTCACCTGATGTTATGGAACGTCTTAAAGGCTGGAAAGACTGGGCTGACGGTTCCATTCAGCCCGAAGATTGTCATGGACACGGCACTCATTTGGTGTCTCTCGTTCTGAAGTGCGCCCCCGATGCTGATATCTATGTAGCACGCATTGCCAAAAGGCCCCAACAACTCTTAAGTGCCAGCGAGAAAGTTGCAGAAGTTAGTGATCCAATGAAGTTTTTGACTGTCACTTAGCTGACTTGCTTAGGCGATTTCTTGGGCAAGTGAACAATGGGAAGCCGACCTCATCTCCATGTCGTTCGGCTTTGCAGAGGAGCAGCCGTGTATCAGTGACGCAATTCGCGAAGCCCTATACAAACGCAAGGATTCCATTCTTTTCTTTGCAGCGGCGTCAAATTACGGGGCCAATGACCGAGAAATGTTCCCTGCCAGACACGAGTCCGTCATGTCTATTCGGGCGACGAATTCAAACGGCCTGTTTGCAGACTTTAACCCCCCTAAGCACGAAGATGAACCGGTGGTTTTCGGCACCCTTGGCATAGACGTTCCCTCTGCGTGGCCCAATTGCGATGGCGAAGAGTATAGGTCTGGAACATCAATTGCTACGGCCATAGCGGCCGGCATAGCAGGGTCTCTTCTGGGATACATCAGCTCTCACCCTCCGGAGAAGCCATTCTACGACGCCAAAAGTCTAGCCCGGACACGCCGGGGAATGACTGCAATATTCAGGGCCATATCTTCTAAAACGCTCCAGCCAGATTATTTGTACCTGACGGTACGGGGCTTGATAGGCATTCCTGAGGATGTCCGGTGGGCAAAAATTGGCGGCAAGTTATCGGGGCTTTAATTATGTGAGCTGAATACTCTATCAGTCAGAGATCACTCCCGGTTATCGAATAAATACAGCTGATTCGACTATTCCCGTCTCCAACCTCTGTCACAGTCATACCCCCTTGGTCATGATCACTGGATAAAGTGCTCGCATCAGCTGAGCTTATAATGATCTCTTCCACAGCATCGTCATCATCATCTGTCTCGTCATCATCATCTTTGCTCAAGTAGGCGGCCTTGTGCCTCAGCTCATCGTATTTAACTCTATCGCCTTTCCAACCCTTGACCTCTATTTTCAGAAGCTGATATGCAAACACTATGTCCTCCCCCGCCCGCCAAGTATCCGATTCTTCTGTGCTGGTAGATTTGGCGAGATTAGCTCCAGCGCCAACCTGAATCCCCGGCGATGGAATATTGCCACCAACATTAATCTCCCCATTATGGCGCTTGGTGTTTTCCATACTGGCGGTAAAGCCTTTCGCTATCATGAGACCCGTAACCATGTAAACAGGCGTCCTAAACCCAGGAATCCTGCCTGCTTTGGTGACAACTTGAACCCGAGGGGCTTTTAGACGTGCTTGGATCTCTTCAAGCGGAGGGTCGGTGACAAAATATTCTGTCTGGAGTTGGTCCATCGTATAATTTGACCGCACATCCTTACCCCGTCCGCCCGAAAGCTCTCCAGATACCGTCTGCAGAAACTCCGTCCACAAGCTCATCGAGACATCGCGGCTGTCTCGTCGTTCAATACTTCGATCGTAATCTGTAAATCTTTCTACCCGTGGGTAAACTTTTTCTAGTGTTGTCGCATCGACAGTTGTCAGGGCTCGATGTGGTCGTAGCGGGTGTGATATTATGTTCCCTAATCCGATAGGGCCTGTTCCTGGCTTGAAATGGAAGTCGGGAGAGAGAATATACGTAGGTTGCTGTGCCATTTCTATGGAAAGCTATAGGGAAAGGACAGATATCATGAAAAAAGACAGGAAAGAGCGAAGGAACTGGTTCATCCTAATCGTACCCAAGTAAGCGACGTGCACGAGGAGCGGGGTCGGATCAATATTAGGCCAGTGTAACCAGTGAGGCTGCAACCCCTCAGCTGATTCTATTTACATAAGTAGATCCCCTCGTGGCACATAGCGACCACGTACGCATCGAATTACTCGACAGCCATGGAGGGGGACATAAAAGAAGTTGCACAGCAGTGCGTCAACCTTTTCACGCAGTGTTTGAAAATCCCGACACTCATGGAAAACGAATGGGCTGAAAACCGCCTTGCGGATATGAACTTATGGATATCAGGTACCGGAGCCTGCGCCCGAGGACGAGCTTCTTTGGACTGGAGACTAGCCTCGAGGCCCGAAGCTCGTGATGTAATCGTCAATTTATTGCGCCTTCTCAGTACCGTGATTGAAGATTGCACAATTCGGAGTCGAAATCAAGGCTTTTCGCGCAGTTATCACGATGAGGAAGACCTCGCCTCTTCTGAGCATGAAAAGCCGGGGCGGTCGTTTTCCCCATGGTCCGATGATTCCAGCTCTGATAGCCAGTCGACGGACCGTCACGAGCTGCGAAAACCATCGGGAAATCTGTTGTATGAGTCAATGTATAACATCGAGTCGATGCTGGATCAACTTTCCCGGGTCGCGGTTGCCATACGTCGCTCTGGAAGGCGCTCACGGTGGCAAAAGGCAGACCAACTGTTCAACGCAACAGAGCACCAGGAGCTGGAGGGCCACCTTGTCGGAATGTTACTCTTTCAACTGAAGGGTCGTACTCAAGAAAGAGACCCATCAAAGTTGGATGAAGTACAATTGCGGCTGGTACACTGTAACCTAAAGCGTCGAAATCGCTTTTTGTATTCTCAAAAACATGCCATGGGTCTGGATGTTGGCTGCGTACGACATACACCTGTATCGAAGCCAGCTGGATCAGCACAGAAGGAGACACCCGAAAGGAAACCTAGCCCTAAATCCTCGGGTAATAGCCCAGTGCACGCCAATAAAACAATAATTACGGGAACCAGTGCCTCCAGATTGTCCGATGGCTTTCAATTACCACATCTAGACCACGCTATATCCGTCACGTCTTCCGCAGTATCATCTACAGCACTCAATATAGATTACCCGCGCCCACCTCAACTCAAAGATGATGCGCGGCTCTTTCGGTGTCCCTGTTGCTGCGAAGCACTCCCTGTAACAATGACAGAGAATATCAGGTGGAGGTGAGACTCTTGACGCAAATCCAATCACGGCCACACTAACAAAAGATTAGGAAGCATATCGAAGATGATTTGAGCCCATACACCTGTGTTTTGGCTGGTTGTGATCAACCTTATGTTCTTTATAATACAAAGGATAGTTGGCGACAGCATATGCTGAAGGATCACAGCAGTGTGACATATTGGACCTGCTTTGTATGTGGTGATGGGTCTCAATTTTCTGACAGGGACGCCTTTGTACAACATACAGAGACCTTTCATGCTGCCACCATTCCACCAGCACATATTGCAGTCCTGGTTGAGTTGTCAAAAAAGACAATGCCCTCAGCAATCCGACGCTGTTCACTTTGCAATTGGCCAGATGACGACGGAGTCGAAGTGGAAAAAGAGGCGCTGTTCAATCATATCGCCACGGAGGTCCACTCTTTTTCTCTCCGAGCATTACCATGGGCGGATAGTAATGGACGAGGGAGTGATGAAATTATTTACAACAGCTCCGAAAAGGTCTACGACTGGCTAATCAAGAATGACATTCAAGTAAATCCCAGTATAGAACGACCTCCCTGCGAGAAGATGTTATGGTATGATGACTATTTCCAGCAAAATGCTTATTTTGATTGCAGCTCAGAAGTGTCGTCTTCAAATGAGCTTGATCCCGATGGATCGAGGCAAAACGAACTGGATGGACTTAGAAAGGCGGATGAGATAGAGTCTCGAGGACAGAAGAGTGAAGCAAATGCAGAGTCAGGTCTTTCTTCTTCGACGTCTAATACAGAGGAAGATGATGGAGAGCAGACCAAGAAGCTCGAGATACCCATGGAGTCTCGCAAGATTAAACTCATTGAGAAGAATTCTGACGCTCAGCAAGCATCTTCCAAAGCTTCGGCCACCACCTCTCGGCAGAAACCGGTAAGAGGTTTCTCGCAACTCGCCTATTTTTTTGCCGAAGGCTCGGAGAAGATAAGCGCGCGTGTTGTCCTTGACACAACGTCTGAGGACAGTTTTATGTCTTACCGTATTGCGACTCAGTTAGGGGTCCCATTTCAACTCGTTTTGCCCAAGGTCTTGGTCCCCTTTCGCAATGATGCGGTAAATCAAACGAGCTTCACGACACAATATCAAATTAAGGTGGACTGGCATTTTGGACAAAAGGCCAAGAGTTATACCACCAATTTCTTAGTCTTGGATATGGACGAGTACGATGTAGTTATTGGGAGGAGGGCTATTTCTAGATTTGGTTTTATTCGTCGAAGGACGCACTTATCCCCCACCCCGCGTATAGAACGGGGGATGGAACAGGAGGCAGAACAGGGGGACTTGCCTGTAAAACCGGACAGCTCTCGGTCATTTGTCGAAAAAGTGAGATCGTGGTTTGAAGAGAAACCGGGCTGACAAAACAGATCCACGGTTGTGGAATGTCAGTCGATTCTTCGAATTCTCGTGAAACGGATTTGCGTAATGCGAAACCGGTGGCTTTTCAACATTGTATATCCTTTATCTACAGATCGATAACAGTCGCTAATAACTAGAGATTTGATCTAGTATATAGCAAATCACGTAACAAGTATATAAATTCTGGTCAGAGTCCAGCTTATGAATGAAAATTCTCAGATAAAACCACTATATGTATTGAGGCTGGAGGCATTCACCCGGCTGTAGTAACGCAGATTACATGAATAAGCTGATAAGAGATGTTATAAAATATGAGTCTGTCGACTCAGAATCTAAGTTGTTTACTGGACAGCCGAGTGATTGATATCCGGAGAATCCAAGACCTAAAGGCACACTAGGTTGGATGCTCCCTGACAGGATACAGGCGTCTCACTCGGCGGGTTAGATGATTCTGCGTCCGCAACGCGTCTAGTGCAAAGTGGAGTATATTGAAGATCTGTCGCATTAATCGGTGACAACCCTCAACGCGAAACAAGGCTCTGATTATTCCAGGCATAATCTGCGGTGTCTAAGATCCGGCGGAGTGCTCAGGCGTAAGATGACATTCAAATCCTGCTCCGGTCGATTTTTAAAGCCATCGCCACTCATTCGTGCTTGGAAATAACGCTTACTCTCATGTTTTCGTTTAGTACTTTGGTTGGATCATTGAGGATATTTCTGGAGTATCTGGCAAACTACGTGACTGACATTGTTGTACTGCACTTTCAGAAGTTGGAATTGAACTGATGCATTTGATCATTTTGCATGATATTCATTTGAAATGGTGTACTATTTATGCTTCAATTGTCCTGCGATGAATTGATATGAAACATCAAATCCATTCACGAGGATAAGAAGCAGCAACGGCTAAACTTCAGGCTAAACCTTCCCCCCGCACCCTCACCGAACTCGCCCCACATGATGATTCAATGAAAGTCGTCAACTTCAACTGACATACCCATCTATACACGTCTCCAATTTGACTCTACTTACCACAACGACAATACCAGTTCACAGTTCAGAAGAGAAGAAGTATCTAACTATGGATTTCCCAACCAGACCACCACCCTCCCAAGAATCCCTCCAACGCTACTACATTGGCAAGGACATCAGCTCCGTCCCCAAACCCGCCGTTGTCCTAGATGTAGCCATCATCAAGCGCCATTGCGCATCCATGCTGGATGCTGTGAAGGCATTGGATGTGGGGTTTCGAGCGCATGTCAAGACACACAAAGTATGGACCCTTCGCTTCCATTTACACCATCCTGATTCAAAGGGTGTGTGATGACTGATATGATGACAGACTCCCCAAGTCGCCCGTCTTCAAGCCGGGGAGGACAAATCTATACCCGCAAACTTTGTCATCTCCACCCTTCTAGAAGGGGAGACGCTTCTCCCACTTTTTAAAGATCTGCGGGAAAGCGGAAGAAAGGTCAATGTTCTCTATGGCATACCTCTTGTGCCGTCTCAAGTTCCCAGGTTGGCTGCGTTAGCGCGTGAATTAGGCGAGGGGAGTATTTCTGTCATGATCGATCATCCAGATCAGGTACAGTATCTGACTGAGTTCCGGCAACTGGCTGGCCATGCAGCAGCGGTGTTTCTCAAGGTAGATTCGGGATATCATCGGGCGGGACTCCCGCCTTCTATGTTGAATAAGGGGGGCTTGATAGAGAAGGTGATTGAGGGGGAGAGGGAGGGGACGTTGGTTCTGCTGGGGGTTTACTCGCATAACAGTTTGAGTTATGGGGGTGATACGCCAGAAGAGGTGATGGGGTTTTTGATGCAGGAGATCACAGGGTGTCGGGAGGCCTTGCGGAAGAACAAGGATTCGTTCGCTTTGCCTGGTGGTAAGGGGAGGGAGTTAGTGGTTAGTGTTGGTGCCACGCCGCAGGTCGTTGTGGTGAAGAAGTTACTTGAGGAGGAGGGACAACTGAATGAGGAGGCGAGGCGATTGAAGAACTTGTTGCATGAGAAGGATGTAGACGGTGAGTTGTCGATCAAAGTCGAGCTTCATGCGGGTGTCTACCCCGTTCTGGATATGCAGCAGTTGGGCACGAACATCCATCCTACTGGGGACGCCGAGAAAGAGGTTGGCATTTCGGTAGTAGCAGAGGTTTGCAGCGTTTATAATGATGCTGAGCGGTCAAAACCTGAGGCCTTGGTGGCTGCTGGGTCGTTGGCTTTGGGGAGGGAGCCGTGCAAGTCGTATCCGGGATGGGGCGTGGTTGGGGATTGGAGACGCGAGAAGGGGTCATCGCGACTGATTGTGGATCGGATCAGCCAAGAACATGCAATTGTCGCGTGGGAAGTAGGAGATGGACCTGCAATTCCGCTCAAGGTCGGCCAGACTGTGAGGATTTATCCGAATCATGCGTGCGTGACCGGGGCCATGTACGGGTGGTATTTGGTGGTGGATTCGAGTCGAGATGGGGACGGATCGACGATTGTGGATGTGTGGCCGAGACCGACGGGATGGTGATTGAATTGTCTCGAGTATTTATAAGTTGTCGGATAGACGAATATTCAGATTCTTGTTTGTTGTCTGTAGTAGATATAAGATGGTTCTGTTGTGTGGGTGGCGCCATTAACCAGTTGGCATCTGGCATGGCAGCTATCCGGACCATTTGGATAGGAGGTAATTCACCTTCGTCAGAACACCACCTATACTCCGCTGCGCCTTTCTCGCCAGCCTTTGCATAATACTCACTTTCTCCGAACAATGCTGTAATCTCATCTCATCCATGAAGCTGAATCAATGGAATCTCCACTTCGGTCCCGCCAACCAATCACCGGATTATCTTCGGCTTCCCGCGCCGTCTCCGCTTGTTCTCCCATCCGCTCTCCATGGCTCTGAACTTAGCACCGATTCCCTCCAATCTCCCAATCCTCTAGCGCTAAGCCTCCCTATTTCACACCAATGCCGCCTAGTAGACGGCCGCGTACCGACCCCATCGTCCGCGTCCGCACCGGTTGCTGGGCCTGCAGACGCCGCAAGAAGAAATGTGATGAAGCCAAACCAGTCTGTGGGGGATGCGTGCGAAATAAGCTCACTTGCCAGTGGCCGACCATCATCCCGGGCCAACCCAAGGCCAACAATATCTCCTTCATGCCTGAAGATGATGATCAGCAAAATCGTCCAGGTGGCGAAGAGGGCCCCTCTCGCCAGATGAGCGTGAACCGGGAAACGTCCAGCTCGATCGAGTCCCGTTCTACATCCCCTTCTTCCCCAGAGGAGATACTACGGGAGTCGGAATCTCCAGAAGACACGTCTCGCGCGTCTTCTGCACCATGTCCCTCGATTTCGATGGATCTTGCTCAGATTCCTGCCATCGGCAGCAGTCAAGTCCTAGGAACGTCTGCCACCGTTAGCAATCTACTCCCCCGGAGCTTGTCCATGTTCCCAGGCCATGGGCCTGACTCTTATGAGCTGTTGAGCCACTATTTGGCAACAACAGCCGACTGCATGGCGAACGGGTCTACCCCTATCAATCCATTCTTGGTTCAAATCGTGCCACTCGCTTTCAGCAGCGATCTTCTGCTTCAGCTGGTTCTGACGCAGAGTGCTGCTCACCGGGCGTTTCGCTGTCACATGGAGTCTGACGAGGTCGCTCAGAGACACTACACGTCAGCCCTACAACTATTCCGAAAAGGAGTCACCGAATTTATTGACGGGAAAGAGTCAAATCCGCTCATGCTTACGGTAGGAGCGTTGGTGATGTGCTTTACTGAGGTACGCCTACATTCCAAGGACATTGAACATGGCTGATTATAGCAGACGGCCAAAGGCGATATGAACGGCACGATATTCGACCACCTGACTGCTGCTAATTCTCTTTTGATTCGACTGCTCTCACAAAGCGATACAGCGGTACCGAAAGACTTGAAAGACTTTGTTATCGAATACTACACCTACACTGCTGCCGTGAGCATGATCTCGGTCGATGCTCGTGTCAGTACTCAACTATTCTTGAACTTTGACCTCGAACAACGGGCGCGTCAGCTGCTGCAATCGGAATACGTGGGTAATCTATGTGGTTGCTGGCTGGAGTTGTTGCTGCTGATCCCCTGCATCTTCGACTTAGGTCGGCAGTGGATGATGCACGATGGCCGACCGGCCATGCCCACTGCAGATGATATTGCCATGTTCAGCTCGCTGCAAGTGCAAATCATGCGATGGACACCGTATGCCTCAGTCAGCCCGGAGGTATTTCTGGCAGGGCGGATCTTTCAGCAGGCGATGCTCCTTTACCTCTACACCGCGCTAGGCGGGTTCTCGCGGGCGGAGAACGGCATGTATCAGGGGCTGATCGAGACTGCGATTGCAGAGGCAATGTCTTATCTGGATCAGCTGTCTGGGACTGCGCGGATCAACTCGGGTCTCTGTTGGCCGATTGCTGTGGTGGGGTCTTGCTTATCCAATGCGGAACACCAGGATAGTCTACGCCGCCGGCTCACCGTCATGGTGAACACGTTTGGACTCGGCAACATGCAGAGGACTCTACTCATACTGGAACACATGTGGCAGATGCCGCTGGACGAAGCAGGTCCATGGAACATCTGTCGAGCCATGCAACGGAATCAAATATGGATATCGTTTGCCTAATCAACCAGTCTATCATACAATCATCACTCATAGCATCCTGACCAGACATGGGTCGCCGCTTATTGACCCAGGTTCTTAGGGGCCTCGGTGGCAGGACCCTCAGGAGTCACATACGCCTTGGTCAGACCACCGTCGACGACGAAATCAGTGGCATTGACGAAGCTGCTCTCATCGCTAGCCAGGAAGACGACAGCGTGGGCCTGTTCGATGGCCTCTCCGAAGCGACCGGTCGGGAAGTGGACCTCGCGACGGAAGCGCTTCTCCTTGTCATCACCGAGCCAGTCCTGCAGAAGGGGAGTGCTGTATTCATTAGCTTCGTCCTCAGCATGCACGGAGAGGATATACTCACTTAAGCGGAGCGGGACACAACGAGTTGAACCGGAAGCCTGCATCATCATCATCAGCACCAGACCAAATACAATAGGGCAGCAGTAGCAGCAAACTCACCCTCCCTGGCATGCACAATCGCCAACTCGCGAGTCAAAGCCAACACAGCCCCCTTACTAGCGGTATACGCCAGCTGGGGCGTAGCAGCACCGACCAAAGCGACCATACTGGCCGTGTTGATAACACTTCCCTTCTTCTTGCCATGCTTCCTCAGACTCTTCACCGCATGCTTGCATCCATACCACACGCCCTTGACGTTGATGTTCATGGTCAAGTCCCAGATAGCCTCGGGAGTCTCCTCCGAGTCGCCATCCTTGGCATGCATGATGCCCGCGTTGTTGAAAATCACATCCAATCCACCCCAGGCATCCAGATGCGCCACGGCAGCTTCCACCTCGGCTTCCTTGGAGACATCGACCACGCGGGTCTCCACTTTACCGGAGCGTTCGGGCACGACCTCGTTCACTTTGTTCAAGGCCTTTTCGAGCCCGGGGCCACTGATATCGGTCATCAGGACGGAGGCGCCTTCGCGGAGCATGAGGATGGTGGTTTCGAGACCGATGCCACTGCATGTGGAAATAGTATTGTCAGCTTCTTGCTTCCTTTTGTACATATCCACCCCAATTGCAACCATTCAGACACAGAAGGAGAAAGAGAAAGAGGAAAGAGAGAGAAATACCCCGCAGCACCAGTAACGAGAGCGTTCTTTCCAGCAAGTCGTCCAACCATTGTGCTAGATTCTGAGACAATTGTGTGTATGTATGTGTCTTTACAATAAAGTGAAGGGTAGAATAATTGAACCGATAATCCAGAGAGCGAACCGGCCACGGTTTTAAGTACCACAGCAGACCACCAACTCACCCCTTGCTGCATAACCAGTTTACCTAATGAAATAAGCTAGCTAGTTCCATGATACGTAGCTACCCCTCCTTCCTCGGCAAACATCAGTCCAGCTCATTACTTTCACCGCTGTTACTAACAGCAGATGAGCTGGGACCGCTCCACTCACTGCTTGGCTGACTATCTGACTATCTATCCGCCGGCGTCGGAAGCGCAAGCGCGCCCGATAAGCTGGCTATGTAGCTGGCTTCCTGGCTGGCTGATAAGCGGTGGGATGAGATGGTGGGGTGGGG
>NT_166529.1:384085-391206 GCF_000002855.4 Aspergillus niger | reverse complement strand
TTAATCCGGCTGCTGCTACGGTGGAGGACACGAAAAGCGATGAATGAGCGTGTGCGTATGTGCTATGTGCGTGTATACCCTGGATAGTATGTTTGAGTGTTTTGTTGTGTATTTAGCTTGCATTCTTTGCTCACTTCGATGTCAATGGTATTATCTTACCAATAGCATTCACCTCACCCCTGCACTACATTACTACTATATAAATGATGATATATCACCACCCCTTCCAAGGAACCCACGTCTCCCGAACCACCTCCTCCCCATCCACAACATAATACACGAAATGCTGCGCCGCCGTAATACACGCATGCTGACAATGCAACATGACCTTCTGTCCCACATGAAACACATCATCCACTTTCTTCCCCTCACCCTCTGATTCTCCGTTCAATAATCCCAAAATCCCATGCTCCTGCGACATCCTCACCACCCCCCACTCGGGCTTGTCGACTAGCCTCCCGAATCCCGGTACCGCGCTCGTCTCCTTGGAGAGCGCCACCGTGCCGGCGTTAATCAGCGCCTCGTTGCGACGCGGATACACGCTGCATACTTCGGCTAGCACGCGGACAGCCAAGTCGGCCGGGGTGATTAGATCTGTGCTGAGTTGTTGGAGGTCGTTGGTTGGGTAATTTCCTATACCAGTATCATTAACATCGCAATATTCTAGAAGGTTTGGACATGTAGGGAGAGGGGGTAGGACATACCAGCGTGAACTTCCACATCAACATCCACGGCACTATTCAGGCTTCTCTCTGCAGTTAGGTATTGTTTAACTTGGCGAACAACATGCGCCGTAGGAGTTGAGCCAATTGAGAGCACAATCTTCCTCTTCTTCTCCCCTTTACCCTCACTATTAATGAGCTTGACAGCCCGCAACACACCTCCAACCTCACTCCCCAAAACCCTCCCCGCCTCTTCCTCGCCTTTTGAGGAATACGAATGCCCCGCGTGACAGTAAAATCCATACAATTCCACCGCACTACTCTCCTCCACGACGTTCACTAATTCTTCAAGCTCGGGCCCAGAGTCGGGGGAATAAACGTCCACGCCTGCGCGACGCGATCCGACGTCTAACTTGATGAAGACCGGCCAGGGACGAACATTCGGGGTAGATTTATTGAATGCCTCGATGACGGGGATGTGTTGGGGTGAGTCGACCATTATGAGGATGTTGAGGTTGGGGTGGGATTGTCGCATGGAGTGCAGGTGAGGGAGGGCGGAGGGGTAGATTGGGAGGCCGTAGAGGGCCTTCATTTTCTCTTTTAGTGATGGAGTAGTATACTGGGGTTAGTGGGGAAGGGATGTACCTCGTTGAGAATACCCTCCTCTGCTAAGGGGAGCACGCCGCGGAGTTCGCTGAGGGTGGAGGCGATGAGGCCGCGGTGGAGGCCGTTGGCGAGCATGAGGCGGGTTATTTCGAGGGTCTATTTTGTTCTTGTTGGTTTGTGATTTTGGGTGGATGTGGTTGGGTAGAGAATGGAAGTGGCTAGTGGGGTACCTTTAATGTCTTTACATGGGGACGAAAGGATAGTCCTAGCTCTTGTACATCTTGTTGTAAGCGGTTGATGTTTTTCTCCAGCACTGGTTTGCTGAGGATCAAAGATGGGGTTGGGAGGTCGCTGGCTGGGCGACCGATGAAGGACGCGTGGGATTGGAGGGAGAAGTCCATTTCAGTGGTACTATCTGTGGTTGAAGATGTGAGAATTGGGTGCAATTGAGTGTATAGGAGCAGCTGTAGGTGGATTGTGCCTGACTCTTATAAAGTTCTGGCTGGGGATGTGGATGGGATGTGGGGCCAACTTATCAGCTGCCGATAGGAAATCCGCATTAACTCCGCTCACTACAGCTGCTACTTGGAAAAGTCAATTGGTAAATAACTAATGAACTTGATCTATACAAAGGTATCTATACAGTCTCGATATAACGCTTAAACTCCCTATAACGCAGTCAGCAATCAGGCAATAGAAGGGTGGAAACAAAGGACTTACCAATCCGTAACCGCCTCTCTCCATACCCTCAACTCATGCTCTCTCGTTGCCGTGAAAAAGTCCACAAACTCCGGATCCAGAATCTCCCTCGCAACACTCCCCTTGTCACTAAACCTCTTCAGGGCCTCCTCCAATGTATTCGGCAGCAACTCCGCCTTGATCTTCTCCGCCTTCTGCACATTCACTGGCGGCACCTTAATATCCAACTTCTTCTCCACGCCCCTCCATCCCGCCGCCAGAATCACACTAAGCGCATAATGCGGGTGCAAATCCGCGCCAGGGATCCGCACCTCGAATCGCGTCGCTCCCGGCTTGCACACCGGCGGCGTGATAATTCTTACCGAGGCCATGCGGTCCTCCAACCCCCAGCTGATATTCACCGGCGCCCAGAAGTTCTCCACCAGCCGCTTGTACGAGTTAATGGTGGGCGCGAATAGCGGCATGATGTCCGGAAGCGCTTCCAGCACGCCTGCGAGGAAGTGTCGGCCCAGGTCGGACAACCCGGCTGCGTCGGACCAGGGGGCATTGGGATCGGGAGTGTCGCGCGCGAAGAGGTTCTTGCCCTCTAGATCGGTGAGGGAGACGTGGATGTGGCCCGAGCTGCCGGGTTGGCCTTGCATGGGCTTGGCCATGAAGCAGGGCGTGATGCCGTGTTCGACGCCGATGGATTTTGCGAGGAGTCTGTTCGTTAGCTTGTCTACACAGAACTAATAGATATGTAGTGGACATACTTGAACAGAGACACCTTGTCGGCCATGTCGCTGACATCGCATACTTTCAATGCCTGATTTGGTTAGCTCAGCGCGGTCCGCGCACTCAATTGAAGCCAACTCACCGCTTCATAGACTCCCGGTCCACCCTCAGTGTGCCATCCCTCAATGCCGCAGTTGAACCGCGCGCTGGTATCGAAGATATCATAGAAATATTTCTTGTATGCCACGGGTCGCGTCGCGCTGTAGGAGAAGCTGCCTGCAGTCAAGGGGCGCAGCGCACCGGGGGCATTCTTATCGAGAAAGGCGGCGATATCGCGGGTTTGGGAGCCATTGGCGCCGTATCCGTCTTCGGAGGGGGTCTGGAAGTTCATGAACTCCAATTCCACTACATACGTCAGCTAAACTTGCACCCATGACATCTTCTCTATCTTGGGGGTGTGACTAACCTCCCGCCATTCCCTTGCAGTTATTCGCCGCCAACTTATCGCAAATCGACCTCAACATGCTCCTCCCATCGGCCGAAACCGGCTTATCGTTCTGCACGAATCTTACCAGGAAGAAAGGAATATCATCTTCCCAGGGTATACGACGGAAGGAGTTCAAATCCGGCACCGCCAGAAAATCCACGTATCCTGAGTCGGCCGGCGCAATGTTCGCCTCCGTGGTGTAGAGCACGTCCTGCATGTCCCACCCGAACACGGCGGAGCTGAAGCCGAATCCCTTTTGCGCAATGCCTAGGAACTTCTCCTTGGCCATGACCTTGCCGCGAAGGATGCCGTCGCAGTCGACGCCGGCGACTTTGACTTTGATGTCATTGGCGAGGAGGTTAGGGAGGTCCTCTGCTGTGATTGTCGTAGCCATTGTGGATGATGTGCAAGTGTAGAATTAAGGTGATGATTGTAAGGGAGCGTAGGACGGGGGCATTTCTTGGAATTGTTGCTACTTAAAGGTGCTCTGGAAGCTGGGTTGGGGAACTAGCGAGGGTCTACGTCGTCGCTGGTCGATCGCCATGATTGCGACGGCATAGCGCGCCGTCGGGTCCGGTGGTCGGTAACGTATTTCTATAGAGTAATTTGAAGCTAACGGAATCAGTTGGTCTCTAATTTGGGACTTGGTATAGACATAGACTACTACCAGTGGTTGGTTGGGACGAGCGGCGGCACGAGGCGGTTCCGATCGGAGCGCGCTGCGGGGACTCTGGGACCGCGCTTATCTTATCGCTGAGGGGAGAGGGGTAATTTACTCCGCGCAGACACAGACTGCTTTTGCTTGGGAAAATAAGTTTAGAAACAGCATTTCCATTCAATTTCGCGGTCAGTTAGCTGCAATGAGTAGTCAGGTATACAGATACCGCGGACAATTACATCCATTGCAACAGAACGCGGTTATGCCAGGCGGTAAACATATACTTGTGGTAGGATTGTAGAATATCATAGCGAACACCTTCCCCAGTAGTCTCACATCCACATCTCCAACATCACCAGTACACTACATAGCAACATGTCGCAATCCCTCCGCATAGCCATCCTCGAATGCGATACTCCCATCGACCCCATCAAAGCCAAGTACGGTCCCTACGGCGACATCTTCGAATCCCACCTCAAGGAGGGTCTCACGCGCATCAACGCAAATGTCTCGCTGCAATTGTCCAAGATCAATGTGGTCCAACCGTTTGCGGAGTATCCTAAGCCAGAGGACTTTGATGCCGTCCTCTTAACTGGCAGCAGTATGTGCTTCCCAACCCATCATCAGCCATGATCATCGCTAAAATAGTCAATTGCAGAGCACGATTCCTACAAAGATGAATCCTGGATCCTCACCCTCACCAGATTCGTTCAAGACTGCTACCACATCTACCAAAAACCCGTGATTGGAATTTGTTTCGGCCACCAGATTATTGCGCGTGCGTTGGGAGCCCGCGTCGGTCCGAATGTATCGGGGTGGGAGGTGGCGGTGGAATCTGTCGAATTGACTAGTGCTGGGAAGCGACTCCTAGGAAGAGATACTTTGGTACACTTTTTCCATGAAGATATAAGTTGCGCTTGTGGAGAGACGGTTGAAGCTGACTGCTACTTTCACTGATGCAGGCCATACATATGATGCACCGCGATATTGTCTACGAAGTTCCGCCGGAATGCGTCAATCTGGGTGCCACATTGATTTGTGGTATTCAAGGGCTATATGTTCCCAAGCGCATTCTTTGTGTTCAGGGTCATCCGGAGTATAATGAGTTTATGGTGTCGGAGTTGTTGAAGCTAAGGCGGGGGATGCTGGGAGAGGTGGTGTATGAGGATGGGATGGCGCGGGTTGGGAGAGAGCATGACGGGCTGGTATTCTGTGAGACAATGTGTCGCTTCGCTTTGGGGATATTAGAATAATCGAAACAACTCGAGAACAATTATTATTGTGTTGATTGATTGTGGAAGCTGTGATGGTCTCCCACCCACGAGAATTGGAGAAGGCCCACCGCGGGACCGCGCTCCACCAGACCGCGCCACTTGGTCGCCGAGATACGCACAGCTCTCTCTTTCTTATCGTCGATTATAAGAAGTACCCCTCATTAATTATCTACAATCCCTCACTCCTACCCCATACACACACCACTCCCATCCAAACCCCCTGCATCATGTCGAACGCAATTCGCACTCTCTCCCCCTCCACCAACAAGGTCATCTTCGAGCACCCCGGCCTGTCGCTCGAAGAGGCCCGTCAGATCGCCCAAGCCTCGCAAGATGCCTTCCGCACATACAAACAGACCACACTGGCTCAGCGCAAGGAAATCGTCCTCAAGGCTTTGGACTTGATCGCTGCCAACAAAGACACTCTTGCAGAGGAATTGACCACCCAGATGGGCCGTCCCATCGCTTTTAGCGCCAAAGAAATCGAGACATTTCGCAAGCGCGGAGACCACATCCTCAGCATCGCAGAGGAAAGCCTCAAGTCTCTCCCTGGCACGCCCGAAAACGGCTTCAGGCGTTTCCTGAAGAAGGAGCCGGTCGGACCGACTCTGATCATCACCGCATGGAACGTAAGCTTCTACCCTCCCCTCATAGCTATACTCAACATCACTAACGACATCAGTTCCCCTACCTCGTCACTATTAATGCCCTCGTCCCCGCCCTCCTCGCCGGAAACACCGTCCTCCTCCGCCCATCTCCTCAGACGCCTATCTTCGGCGAACGTCTCCTCACCTACTTCACCCAAGCCGGTCTCCCTCCCAACGTCCTCCAGCTCGTCCACGTCGGCTCCCCCGACGTGCTCGACCAGATCGTCCAACTGCCCCAGATCCAGCTCATCTCATTTACCGGCTCTACAGCGGGCGGATTCCGCATCCGCGAAGCAGTCGCGCGCAGAATTGTCCCTGTCAACCTTGAACTCGGCGGAAATGATCCCGCTTATGTCCGTCCCGACGCGGACATCCCCTACGTGGCTGCACAGCTTGTCGACGGCGCAGTCTTTAACTCGGGCCAGAGCTGCTGCGCTGTGGAGAGAGTGTACGTGCACGCAGACGTACATGATAAGTTTGTGGAGGAGGTGCAGAAGGAGCTGGCTACGTGAGTGTCATAACATTCTCTTAAACAAATAGATGTGATCCTAACGCGACGGAATGAAGATACAAGCTCGGCTCTCCCCACGACAAGTCCACCACCACCGGCCCGGTGATCTCCCAAGCAGCCCTCAAGAACATCCAATCGCACATCGACGATGCCCTGTCCAAGGGAGCCGTCAACGCCACGCCCAAGAACCCCACGTTCGAGAACACCCCCGCGGAGGGCAACTACCAGGTTCCTACTGTCCTGACTAACGTGACTCACGATATGGTGGTGATGAGGGAGGAGACATTCGGTCCTGTCATGCCGATTATGAAGGTTTCTTCGGACGAGGAGGCGGTCGCTCTGATGAATGACAGTGACTTCGGTCTTACGGCTAGTGTCTGGACCAAGGATATCGCCAAGGGAGAGGACCTGATTGAGCAGTTGGATGCGGGAACGGTGTACATTAACCGTTGCGATTACCCGAGTCCGGTATGTTTTTCTCTCTTCCCTACTGAAGTGGAAGTTTTTGAAGGTATGCTAATATTTTGCTAGGACCTCGCATGGATCGGATGGAAGAATTCAGGTCTGGGATGTACATTGGGACCTGAGGGATTCAATGCATTCTACAAGTTGAAGAGTTTCCATATCAAGGAGCAGCAGGCATAGATGATAGTTTACTTGTATTGCTTAATTGATGTTGAATGACGACCACAATACTTCTCAAGATTCCTATGAACTCTTCGTAATGTCTAACAGTTCCATTAAACATTACAGACGTACACACCATTAACCGACTCCCCTATCTATTATCCAACTAGTACCTATATGATGGAATATTAGCTGTACCATGCCACATGACCAAGAACCACGCACCGGAACCAAAC
>NT_166529.1:337478-383985 GCF_000002855.4 Aspergillus niger | reverse complement strand
ATCTTTCTCATTCTCCTCCATTCCATGATTCTCCAATGCATCCGCCCCATTACCATTCTGCTCCCTCTGCACCGTCTTCCCCTTACTCTCCCCAGCTGGCTTACTCTCCACCTTCTCCGTATCACTCTTCGCCAGCTCCGTCCCCGACTCCTCCACCGGCTTATCCTTTCCCCGCTTAGCCTTTGCCCGCCGGATCAACCGATTGTGATAATCACGGCCCTCGGCCTCAGGGTCTTCCTCGACGATGCGTCTGGCTGCCTCGCGTCCAATGACTGGCAAGCGGTCTACGCCCTGTGGTGCTCCCTCTGGTATGTACTTCGGATCCAGCAGTCCGACCTGCACCAATACACTGGCTTGATCCCAGTACATGTGTTCTGAGTACAGCCTTCCCCCGCGCAGACTAACAATGCTGACTAGGACTATTTCCACGTGACGATTCGTCGGCGGAACACCAGGTAGCATCCAGGGTATCTCCTGGGTATGTTCAAACGTCGCATATAGCTCATCAACAATACGATCCGCCCCAACAGTCCGAGAAATCAACCGCAGACGCATAGACGGAGGCAACTTGCGCAGGAAGTTCTGCTCGTAGAAGCGACGCAGCGCATGGGTTCCGATACCACCGCTCATGGTTGGTGTACAAGTGAGTGTCGGGTTGAGGTGACCGACATAGGGCTCCATTGTACCAGTAAGGTTCATGGAGAAGAAGCGCGCTGATATAATTAGCATCTGATGCCCGACATATACATGGTATAAAGGTATGCTCACCCTCAAGCTGTTCCTCCCACCTATTCTCCAAATCCAAATCCTTGCCAAACGCCTTCCTCAGCACCTGCAGCGTACGACTAAACGCCAAATCCGACGCCAACCGATCAAACTCCTCCAGATCATGCTCCGCAAACCCCGGCTGCGCCGACTCATACGTAAACGCCGGCCACCCGATCTGCAGCCTCTCTCCCGTCCCGATACCGGGGGTGATCTGCTTCGTCGAGCGATGTTTCTTCCCTTGCAATCCAATAACCGTAGGGATGGTCACCACGTCCACTGTATCTCCAGCAAGATGCGTCAACACGCGCACCGAAAAGGGGAATCGCGATCGCGTATCGGGGACCGTAGTGGGGTAGTATGCAATGAGAGCGGCCAGACGGCTGCAGTTTGTTGATTTGAGGTAGTAGTCGAGGCAGTAGGAAGCGGCGTCACCGAATGCTACCACCCATCATGTTAGTATATAACCAACGCCCATTTCTAATCCATGGGTGTATTTACCAATAACAGCATAATTATCCCCCACGCCCAACCCCTCCTTCACGGACTTCAACCGTGCTTCGTACTCCTTCCCCCCATTGTTGTACGGCGCATAGACGACATCGAAGCCCTCGTCTGCCCAGGCGCGCAGCGTCTCGGTATCGAAGTCGGGGGTCTCGGCGGAGATGCATACGCGGGCGGTGCCTAGGTTGGCGTTGTTGTAGATGAAGCCGGTTGCGCCGGGGGCGTTGATGGATATGGAGGCCATGATGGAGTGATGCTTTAGCAGCTATGTATATTAAGAATTAGGAATGTACACAAAAGAAAAGAATGAGGATGAAGCGTAAGAGTAAGTAAGTACTAGTAGAGTAGAAGTGTATGGTTGGTGTGGAGCGCGGGCCGCCGGATGGCTACGTCATGATGACGACGCCGGCAGGGCAGGAACGGAGCAGGTATTTGGAGGTGCAGATTATACTTGTGGCTACTTATTCTTATGACATGGAATATTAAGATTACACAAGTACTACAGTATTATGGGTGTGAATCCATCTGATCAATAGGATGATGGGGACATCTGACGTGGATTGATCTGGTCAGGCGGTTGTGTCTGCCGCTTGCCAAGAGTGGTGAGATACTGTACATACTTGAAACCTACAACGAAGAAGTTGTGGAAGATGAAAGAGGAATTAAGCAAGCAAAAAGAAAGTAAAGAGAGCGAAATTATTGTATTGCAAGAAAATTTTATTGCTATAGTTACTCTTTTCATGGCAATGAAAGCGATAGTATGTCATCCTACATGCCATCAAGGCAGCAGAAATATACTGACGGATCCAAACCTTAATCGAACCATGCTTCCCCATCGTATGATCCTCTAGTCAAAGTAGTTCGCAGTTCAATCCGTGGAGCAGGCTGTACTTTTGTGCTTTTCATTATAATAGGCTATTAGTATCGTACCCGCTATGAACACAATCTACCGCTATACGCCGCTGCAAGCTCATGGAAGAATAAGCATGCGCCATGTACACCGTGCACCATACGCCACTGTGTATCCATCAGGAACTATGAGACATAGACGTATTAACAACCCTGCAATCAATCTTCGTAGTCTTCTTCCTCACTCTCCTCCCGAATCAACCGCTGTCGTTCTTCATCCTCCTCCAGTTCTTGCTCCCGTGCCCGCAGCCGCCGCCCGGCCACATACACAAACGATACCAGCGCAGTTCCCACCACAAAGCCAGCTACGGCGAAGAAACTGTTGATCGGAATGGGATTCCCGTCAAAGGGGCCATGAGTCAACGCATCCAACCCATACTGGGCAAAGTTGACCATTCCCGACACGCAGATGATGGTCCCATAGACTCGGCCAAAAGTGGCAAATCCGAATACCTTCGTTGCGTAGTCACTAATTGAAACAGTAAGCAGTTATTCAGTATAAAATTGGCTGGGTGTACTTACGACATGGCCGAGTAGTAGAGTGGTCGCAGCAAAACAAACAACGTGACAGTCACATATCCGGTCCAGAGGACGGGTATGGAGTTAAGGATACCAATCACCGTCGTCAGAACCACAATTATAGCCAGTACAGCGGGTACACTGACGTGATCAAGCAGGAGCCCCACGAATGGCGTGGAAATAATACCGCCCACAGGCAAAGCAACATCGAAGAAGCTGTTGATCTGAACAGCTAGTTCATCCGAGTCGAGCATATACGCGTACTGAGCGCGAATGGTGGCAATGAAGTAGTTCATCCGCAACATCTGCAAGACCGTCATCAAGGTAATCAAGATGAACCACGGCGTGGCCATCTGCTTGTGGGCAGGCTGACCGTGGAGCGCCCCCCAGACGGCGCTTGCAGCATGGCGATCCTCTTCTCGTTGCTCCCGTTCTTTCCGCTCGTCTTCGTCGCCCAGTACCTTGGCAATTTTGCGCATCTTGTTTCGACGCCGCTCAGCGCGCTCACTCCGGACACGTCGTAGCTCCGTGTCGCTCTCGATGTCGTCGTCCGAGTCATGGATATCACGGGTAGCATCTTCCGCCTTTTCAATTTTCACTTCGAGTTCATGCGTTCCCTGGTAGTCACGAGACGGCATGAGAGTAATCAATGCAACTAGGATGAGGCCAGGTACGATAGTATAGCCCAAGAAGAACTTTCCAGGGTCAAACGATCCACCAGTCGTCTCATAGACAATACGATAAAACAGGTACACTGCTGCAGAGGCATCGAAAGCGCCAGTAACCAGAGCAACGATCGTACCTGCATACTTGGGAAATGCGTTCGCGATCTGGAAAGAAGGTACAAAGATAAATGTACCTCCCAGTGCGAGGAAGAAATTCCCCGCCACATAGCCATCGAACTGTGGCTGGGAGAAGGAGTATGCCATCAGCGAGCTACCCAGCGCAAGGAGCAGGCAGCCCGCAAAGCCACATATACGTGATCCATAGCGATCGAGGATAGTGCCGACCGGAAGGGCAGACACATTGGCTGTGATGGAGCCGATGGTAAAGAATAGGTTCAACCTGCAAAAGTCAATACTAGCTCAGCTGGATCAGACTTAAGAGACCCACCTTAGATCTTGTTCGGAGCAAACTTCTACCCCCTCGCGTAATTCGTCCGCTGTACACAGATCTCGATAGACACCTTCTGCGACTAAAACCGGCTTCAAGGCAGCAAAACCGAAGACCACGCCTGCCGCGAACCAACACGCCAGTATAGTAACGATAACCTGGGCTAGAACGAGTCAGAAGGATCCTGCTTATTTAAATAAACTCAATTGACTTACCCAGTCGCTTTGCCGTTGAAACCTTGTAGGCAGGGGTTCCAGCTACCTCGACCGGGGCGGGTGGAGGCTGGAGGATGTCGTAGCTGATCTTGCGATGGATCGCAGTCAATGGCTCACCCGTCACGGCGGTCGCAATGGTGCTATCATCCTGCGGTTCAGGCTCTCGATCTACACCTTCGATGGCAGAAACGTGCTGCACCAAAGACATTGATACGCCTGTGGTTCAAGGATTGTCGCGGGAAGACACGGGTAGAAGATTCCGTGGGTGGTTGTGGATGAGGTTAAGTAAGTGGTAGTGCGGGCGCCAGTCGAAACTTCTGGATGTTACAACCCCCTTCGCCACATCCCTTACCCATGCGGGGGTGTCAAAAACCGGGTTTTGGGCACGAGAGTGCAAAATAGTGGGTCTTTTCCCCTATCTTCTGCTCTCATGCGGTGAAAGAGATCTTTGACAACGTCTGACAGGGAACTCAATGAAAATGTTGCTGGATGGGAAGGACTGGGGTGACACCTGCCTCGACCGTGGTGGTCGGCGCGGCTGCTCCACCAGCTTATCTTCTCCACTTTGCACAACTCTGCAAGATTCCGTGCACCAGAATATCGAGATGCCTTTGTGAAACAAGTATCTCTCTTTTAGTCGCTGATTCAAATATCCCTGAATCATGACGAGGGTCTCGACTCCACACCTACATCGGTCGGCAGCTAGGGATAGCTCACCTGCATTCAGCAGAGCACCTAGTCAATTTAGAGCTCAAACCAATCATTAGCTTCATCTCAACGGCTGATGATAATGATCATAGTCTGTCATCCTACTCATTGGCTCATGTCTATTTAGCCTCGCGGCATGGCGACATCGTGGCTGGAGACGCTACAGAGAGTCAAACTAACCTATAACAGGGAAACCGGACTTTCTATAAATATCGCTCGCGTGATCGTGTCTCTTATCAATCACCAAAAGAGACGCTAAATAATCCGTGCTCTGATGTACATCTGTTAGAAGCCCCCATAGATAACGTCTGCGAGAATCTGTTTTCTAAGCTAAAAATAACTACTATCAACGGGTAGATGCATCCACGTCCTCCGGAGTGTTACTGCGACACGCCAAGACAACTCCAATACCCAGAATAACATTGAGATAGCCAACCGAGCTAGCCGTCGCCCGAAACGCTCCTATAGGTGCATGCAGTTGGCGATTCACTAGTACATCGCCTCTTTACTCTTTCTCACATTGATGACAGGCCAGAGAATCCATGCCTACTACTTCTATACAACCTGATTAGGCAGCTCCGGTAGCAGAGGGGGTTTATCTTAAGTACCCTTACGAGGTAAACAGTGTATTTGCACTCGGTGCTCTCAGGCTTCCTACTTAGACACGGATAGCGGTGTTGATAGGAGAGACACAGGGAAGAATAACGAAGCCCACTCCCACTTGAACCACCAAGATATGTCTCCTGAACTAGCTCAGTCTACTTTCCGACAACCACCGCGTACAGACGTCTCCATGCAAAAGGCAAAAAGGGCACAAAAAAAATTGAACCACGGTGATAATAAGTCAAGTGAATCATCAGCAATTGCATTCATACTATGGATAACTACCGAAATTGGATACAAAGGAAACAACTTTTCGCCATTTACAGGCCAACTCATCTGGCCGTACAATCTTTAATTCGCAACATCCCCCTCTTTTCCTTAGGAGCCCGCGCCTCCTTCCATCCAAGATGACTTCCAGGAAACTTATAGAAAGCCTCAGCACTATCCCTATCAGTTGTCTGAAGCCGTGGTGGGAATTCATAACCCATCACCGACAGCGGATTCCGAGGACCAAATTGAACAGTAAAATCATCCTTGTTATCCTCGAGCTCCGGCGCGAACTCATGTCTGAATCCCAATACATGCCCGAGCTCATGTAGGAAGATATTCTTCAAATACTGCACTGTACCCGGTTGGAATGCAGAGGAATACACATTCAGATAACTGAGGTCATCCTCATTCGGGAAAAATGCCTCTGCGAGCACATCCCCCTGGTTCCCTGCATAGGACAGAACGAAGGATGCTTTCTCAATATCCTGTACCCACTGGAATTTCACGCCCAGGTCAAGCTCGTTCCAGTCATTTGCGGCGTCTCTGAGCGCATTCGCGGCGAGTAGCGCCAGACCAGGGCGCGGGTACCCGTTTTCGAATGCAGCGAAGTTAATGCTTTGGGGTGGATTGTCGGGTTTCCAGCGTGGGATAACTCCCCCAAATCCACCTTGAAGCGTGGCGCGGTTGTTGATGCCTCGGATGGTCACCGGTAGAGGCTTCTCGGATGAACAGGTATACCGTCCGGGTGCGGTTGCAGTGGAATTGGCTAGGGAGCGACGGAAATCCTGCAGTTCGGGGCTATCGACACTATCAGGGGGGAGAGTTCTCAGGCCTCCTGGGCCGACAGCCTCCTTCAAGGCTTCAAGGTAGTCGGCCTTGGAAGTTGAGGGGGTGAGGGTGGCGCCGCGGATGTCAGGCATGGTGGTTGATCTAGGGGTTGTTGGAGTTCCGCACCAGAATTTTCCTGTGTGATCCAGTTTGAATGAGTAGCAATGTATTCTGTTCAAATGAGGGTCTCGTGGGTGATGAGGACTTTATTTATATCTTACTCTTGCGTACTACTAGCTTTGCAGGAAGAATGGGAATCAAAGCGAATGCTTCCAGACACTACTGTTCAAATGAAGTCGGCACAGTCTAGACTCTATTTGCCATCGGACACCCCGATACTCTAACCTTCAATAAACAGTATGTTACTGGTCCTTTAACAGCAATTGTATAGTCGTGGGCCACAGACCGAATGCCAACCGTAACACTTTGGACGTTAAGTTCGTGGAGAAACTCAACAGTCAAGAACAGCTGACTGTAGCCCGAAAAGTGACTCCGAATAAGTGACCCAGATCTCATAGATTGGGTTTTTTTTACAAGAAGCTCATACTATCTGACTCCATTATCGAGCCGCATGCAGGACCAGTACGAGGCCAAGACTTGAAGGCCTCGCGATACTCTAACCTAACGGCGCCGCTGCTCGTATTCCAATGTCATCATGGTCTTGTCATTGCAGCCAGGCACAGAGCGGTGGATGTATCAGACGCCATTTGCATTATTCTAATTTCACCATGACCGGATGGCATGCCACATTTGACGCCTTCTCACTGGCTATCATGATGACCCGGCCTATCACTAGATACAAAGGCGTGTCTGCTGGCGGATCGCGGAGTCACTCAAAAGACCGAGACCGATTAAGCTCCCGAGCCAACCAAGCCACCTCTTGTTGCGGGAATATCTCGTATTGAGCAGGAATAGACAATTTTAAACTACTGGATCCAGTGATTAGACTTTCTTTGTATACTGATGCCGAAAGGAAACCCCGCAATCATCGCCATAAGAAGCTTGTGAATCTGGAGTTTTGGTTTTGTTGTTGTAGAAAGCCAGGTGGGAAGCCACGAATCCTCCAAAACTAGGCTTATACAATAGATTCAGCTTATTATAATCCTTGGCTCTAATGTCAGATTAAGGCTAGTTGTGCCACCTTAGCAAAATTGTAGTTCTTCTTACTGGGCCTCGGCAACTGGCTGGTGAGCATAGCTCTGATGATCCTGAAATCCAAGAATAATGACGGTAACCAGTCGCCTCCCCTGCACAACTAGACAACTCGCCAGTTGCCCGGGGCTCTCGGATCTGGCAAGCCCCATAATTTAGCACTTGTGCCGCTAGAGCTCAAGTAGTCTCGTACCTGGAGGGCTGCCCACGAATCATATCATGCGACGGCATGCACCTGCGACCTTCGCTTGGGACAACGTTTGGCCGAATAGAGGGATGTCCTTTAGTCTCAGGGTCATAGCCCATAGTACAATTTAGAAGCACTCCCATTGGTCTCTTGTGTCTGGAATGCATCAGTCTGACCCGCAACAATTTAGAATATCATGACATACTACACTACTGCTCAATCGGGCAATGACAAGCACGGCAGCCCATATACTGACAGTTGGATAGCGGAAACTAAACCTATTCTGTTATTGACAGTACTTGAATCAGAAAGTATAATATATAGTCTGATTCGGCAAGTATTTAATTAGCCGGGGAATGTGGATACAGTCTGAACTCCCTGTTGAGGCTATATGTAAATCTTCACACCCCCTCACACAGCTCGGTCTAATTGAGTCCGAGCTGTGTCGGGTGAGAGACCCTTATAACAAAGATATTTCAAATATTACAAGGTACATAGGAGGCCCTATACTTGGTTACACAGAGGTACAAAATGTGGTTATTGCTATATTTTCTTGCCGTTATTCCGATCTGTGTCATTACTGAGGCGTCCAATCATTCTTATGACTTCTCATCCGGATATGCTCTCTTGTACTCGAATTCCAGCGCGATTGTTCAGTTCATTGATGGGGCTAACCCTGAACGAGAGTTTCTATTGAATAAAACAACAGCGACATTCCACACCCGCAGTCATGCATGGGGAGCAGGAACTATCTCGACCGACTCTGGAGAGGGGTCCTGGAATCTGGACTACATACCTTACAACAACTTTAGTGGACCTTACAACATCCCCCTCAATGATGGCCTACGCCTGAAAATCACACGGTCCCCTGGGCAGGTCCTCACAGAAACGTACACCTTCGAGAATACATCTCCTGAAAGGATCGCGGTGACAGGGATATACATACAGACTCCCTTTAACGACCTATATGACACAGCCCTTTGGTCTCTGACATCTGCCGTCAATGCCCACATTTTTACCGGCGGTGCATGGGCATGGGCCTTAGCTGAGCCTATGTCAGGCGAGGGCCGATCACTAGGTCTCATTGTGCGAAAGGGCCACTTATGGAGTTATTCTCTGGAGACATCTTCCAGCTCTGACGTCCGGGGACACATAGTTCTTCAAGTCACAGACGCAAAGAGGGACTCTCAAGGTTTCGGTGGTCAACCAGTGGTCTACATTGACCCGGGAGATTCGTATGTTCTGGAGTGGGAAATCGGTTTCTATGATGACGCCAGTGACTTCATCGAAGCCACGAATCCCCCAGCAACTTTCTCAGCATACTCTGCACCTTTAGGCCAAGCGATCACTCTCGACTCGAAGATTGAACCGACTTCATCATCTTCAAGTTTAAAGATTAAGAAGAGTGGAGATGGCTACACACTCAGTGCAAGTTCTCCAGGCACCTATAACGTCGATATTGGCGATTCCCGAACTGAGGTTTCATTTCACTTGCCACTTGAAACCGTTGTGCGAGAGAGGGCCCATTACATGCTAGAACACCAGCGGCCGGTGGAGCGTTCAGCCCCTCTCGATGCTGCGTTTGTTGCCATTGACACTGACAACCTCACTACGATTGTGTCAAGCACATGGGACGACTGGGGGGATGGCTCGGAGCGAATTGCCATGCCCACGCTTCTTCAATTGGCAGCTATGCACGGATATATTTCATCTGAACTAGTGGACGTTCCGTTGGAAAACTGGATCGAGTTTGCCAGCACCTCTCTATTTGATGCTGAAGGCAATACTTGGCGTTGTACCGGATGCTCCCAGACTCAGAGACCATACGACGCCATATGGCTTGTCATGTTTTTCAACGACCGGTACAAATGGCTCGGCAATAGCACAAATATTGACACAGCAGTCACATTACTAAACAGAGCATTCGAAGTTGGAAAGGTGCAGGAAGCGCCAATCATCTTCTTTTCGCAAGCCATCCTAGAGCTTTGCCAGAGCCTTGACAAACTCGGACGTTACAACGAAAGCGCTACGTACAGGAGCAAACTTGTCGATACAACCATGAGTTTCGTGAACGATGGACGTGACCTCCCAGCATCTGAAGTAAGCTATGAGCAGTCCATCGTGGAACCTCTGGTAGAGATGGTTGCAGACACATATAATTTAACGAGAAATATGACGCTGCTCAGCGAGACACAGGAGCGTCTTAACTGGCTCATGGCCTTCTCCGGGCCACAGCCACATGCTCGGCTCTACCAAATCGCAAACCGCCACTGGGATGATTATTGGTTTGGCCTGCGTCGTCAGTGGGGGGACGTGTTTCCTCATTACTGGAGTGCACTGACCAGTCAAGCACTTATTCGCCTTCCTCGGGAACTGAGAACCAAGCAAACCGATCAGATAGCTCTTCAAATCCTCCGGTCTAATATGGTCAATTTCTTTTCTGGAGGGTCGGCAACTTGTGCATTTGTCTTTCCCTCGGCAGTTGACGATGAGTCGGCTAATGTAGCTGACCCTATGGCTAATGATCAGGACTGGCATCTGGTTATTTGGTTGAGGCTGCTTGAATATGGAATACCAAGTGTCTAAGGACCTAGGATGCTAGAGAATGATCTTTGGTAGTAGCAGTAGCAGCATGGTAGTTCCAAGGTCTTATCCTATGAATTCGTTCTGGGCTGTTATTAACCCCCCTCTGGTGTTTGTTCTGACACAGTCGAGGTTCGTACTGTCTGAGTAGAATTACAAGGGTACCCACCTGCGATGGGGTCAGACCGGTGCTGAAAAAATAGTTCAGTCAGAGTCAGAGAAATCCTGACCCTGAATAATCTCATACACGTGATTCAATACTATTTCCTGATACTGAATCAGCTCTGCACGTGATTTGAAAGTCTTATCTAAAAATTAAATAAAAATTCCTAAAAATGCTTAAAAATAGAGGAATGGTAGGTAGCTTGTCATATCCCCAGCGCCGTCAACCGCATTCACATTCCCGACATTACAGGGACTGGTGCAAGCCCGACATCAGCATGGATGTTATAGAGTACGCTGCACCTTCGGTACAACACATTCATCTGCATTGGAGTGGGAACCAGACTGTACTTTACGGCTGGGCAAGCAGTGAAAACGGAATGCCGTTGTTGTGTAAAAATCCGACGTCATTACTATCCAAGATCACGCTGCATGCCTACCAGCTGAGGCTTTCCTCTTTGAAGGGAATTATGGGAAACAGGTCTGTCTGATACGTAGTTTAGGGCCTGGAAAGCTCGGATCGTCGAGACCACATGATTCGGCAATTCTGTAACCTCGTGGATGATCGAACGCAGCACAAGATCGAAGTGATACCAAAGCCGGTAACAAAAAGTATCATAAAGAGTGACTGAGCCGATGCGGACCAAGATCCACTCCCGAGGGAGCAGATGGAGAAGCCCCGATCAGATGCATGGATTGAGGCGATGGAGCGTTTCCGAGGCTCCTTGATTCGCATGCATGATAAAAGTATGCTGAGTAACACCAAGCGAGTTAAGGTATGTTGCTGGATGGAAAGAAAACCCTTACTCAGGTTTGCTTGTACACGTGCTAACCAGGGGCAGGTGGCATTGATTGATGACGGAATTGACCTTCAAGACTTCAACACTTATAGATTTGCCCAATGTACGGGCGTGAGTTACTGTTCGAGCGATATAAGTAACGGGGACCCGTGGTGGAAATCCACTAATGGGCATGGTACCATCATGGCTAACATGATCAGCCGAATCAATCCGTGGGTTCAGCTTGAAGTGATCAAAGTCCAGAGCAGCCCTTCCTACGTCCATGGCGATGGAGCACGCAGCATGAGCCCTCGAAGTGCCGCCGATGCCATCAACGC
This sequence comes from Aspergillus niger, assembly GCF_000002855.4. Taxonomy (NCBI): domain Eukaryota; kingdom Fungi; phylum Ascomycota; class Eurotiomycetes; order Eurotiales; family Aspergillaceae; genus Aspergillus; species Aspergillus niger. The sequence goes on along the minus strand of NT_166529.1, from coordinate 372,350 downwards.
GGCAGTAGTGCGTGGTGCCGATATCATCTCTATGTCGTGGACTATAACAGACGTAGGGTTTCGTATGTCTGTGTTATCAGACAGTGCGTCCAATGTGGATGGCGACAAAAGGCGAGCGGATGAGAATGATCTGAAGCTCCTCCAGAGTGCAATTGACGACGCTGTTAAAGGAGATAAACGACTCCTGATTTGCTCCGCCGCGGATGATGTCCGGCTCAATGGGGACAATACTTTTCCCTATAGCCAGGCTCCGGAACTCATTCTTCGCATGGGTTCGACGGGGCCTCAGGCGAATCGAGACCTGGGATCAGGTAGTGGAGGCTCTATAACATACTACCTGCCAGGTAACCAGGTTGCCGAGGATCGGAGGCCTCATTCTGCAAAGCCCGTTGTTTATCATAACGGATCCTCTGTCTCGACGGCACTTGCTGCGGGCCTCGCATCATTGATCATGTATTGTTGTCACTGCCTCCACTCGTGCCAGGCTGGTGCTGAGTATGAAAATTGCGCGAAAGCACTACGGAGTCATGCAAACATGCGTAAGGCTTTTAATAGCATTAACAGGTATTTCGAGTGGAAAGACGATGAGAAAATCGTTCCAGTCTGGGGCCCTTTCGGTGACAAGAGCAGTATGCTGGATAAAGCAACTAACAGCGAAGACAAGATCAAAGTGCTGAAAGAACTGGTTGCGTGCTTATGCCTGGATATCAAGTGAACAGGGCCAACTTGGAAATATGGTTAGGTCAAGCATGAATTTACCGTTTACCGTTCTGGCCTAACGGCTCCAACCCGATGAGAAAGTATAAAGATGTTAGCTTTCAGATAATTGAGGGAGTGGCTGACCCAAGGCCCATTGTTATAATCTACAACAGGCCACCTTGCAATCATATCGGTAACCATTTAACATCAGTCGGAGACCATCCAGACTAATATATTAGCCAACTAGCCCATATAACTCCTAGCCCCATTCAGTTGCATATTGCACATCTTTGTACGCTCCCCAGTGCCACTCGTCCATGCGCTAATTGTAACTGACATCCACTACCCCCCAACCATCTTTTCGGGGGCCTCGACAGCCGTAGAGCAGATCCTCGGATAACAGATACCGAAGGCATGAATCATCCCTTAGCCACGCTTCTTCCCTTCGCTGCCAAAATATTGTCTAAATCATAGGTGACCAACCAGTCACCCGCCGGCTCAGGCTCCGGCAGTTTAAGATCCGGATTATGCCTATTCATGCCCCTGGCGAACAGTATCCGGGCGTAGGCGGGGTCGAACACGAAGGTCGTTTCGCCGGTCACACTGTTCTTCACTTCTGCCGTGGCCTCAATCTCGTCAATGGCTATGTACTCGTCTAGTTGCGGCACGCTGGCCTTCTCAATCTGTTGCTTAATGTGCTGGGCCATCTCAGGGTCGAGCCGGGTGTCGAGAAAGTATAGCTGGCTAGGGCCGGCTGCTGCCACATAGGGAGTATCTGGAGCCACGATCTGGCGGCCCCATGCGGTTTCAATCACCTCTGGGACGTAATTGCTGCTCCGGTATTCCTCCTGGAAGGTGGGAGAGCCCTCACATGGTCGGAAGGGGTTCAGGAGCATGGTGGTGAGTATGAGAGGGATGAGCATTGTCAAGATTGACTGGGTAAGAATGAGAGTAAGGGAAAATGGATTATATTGACTGGCCTCATATGTCTTTTCTACAATTCTGTCAGTAGCTTGGAAGTCCAGGTTCCTGGTATCAAGGATCGTAGGACCCTGCTTGGTCACGCGCTAAACACTGACGTTAGTCCGGTTGCTATCAACGCCACACTTACGAACCATTGGTCCCTACTTTGTTACTATAATGCTACCGTTACAGACCCGGCGATGTTAGAATGAGGGGTTAGTTGTCAAATACTGCTGCCTAGGGTGGGTTGCGCTTGCTGAGAGGGAGTTACATGGGGATCTACTCTATAGGGCGAAGATATAAAAGATAGCAAGGATTCGCTTCCATTCGGCAAGCCCGGCGGGGTACAACTTTAGAATCCCTTCGAAATCTTGCAGGCTCATGCAAAAATATTGCTTGAAACACTGAAATCGTGATAAAAGGAAAGCTTTCAAATCAAGATAAACTATGTTGAAAGTACATGCAGCCCAAGAAGAGCTCCTAGGAGTTCGCATGTAAAGATAGCTTCTCAAGATAAGACTTGGTAAATTGTGTGACGACGGCTCAATTGGTAATTGAATTAATCCTCAAGGTTACACTTGTCTCATATCCCCGCCGGAACTCCGGAAGAAGGACAAGGATTGTTATCTGTCGCCTCACCCCGACGCTGGTTCTACGAGCGTCTAAGCCTTCTTAGCGCTGATACCATGAGCTTATCTTCAACAATCAGCATTCGTACTTAATATGTAGACCCTTAGACACAGTATTAGCCTCACCCGGCCCTGAATTCCCTCTACACAAGACCCGCACCTGGTCCCCCAGTACTGACAGCCCCGACTCGCCGTACGCGATGGTAGGAATACTGCTCGCGTAGGATCGGGGCCACAGGTGGAGGGTGGAGAGTATTGTGTGCGTGAGTCCAGGGAAGGTTCTTTCTGCACCTTGTCTTGTTGATTTCACGGTTTGACTTCCCTGCGAGTGTTTTGAGTTTGGGATGTGGGATAAGCCGCACGTGGGAGTCTAGTGATCAAGGTGGAGGGGCGTTTCTGGGGGTTGTTTGGGAAGTGAGTCCGGTATTCTAGGATGATGTCTAGGTAGAATTTTTGTAGTCTCGGGGAAGGTTTGAGATCTGGGTGCTGAGATTATTGTTCATATTGCTAGGAAGCGAAAGGGTGCCTTATGATTAGGTAGAAGATACAGAAGCAGATTACTGGTATTTGGACGCGCCAGAAACGGCCGTCTTCTCTGTTCTTCCTTGCTTATCCTCCAGCCTGTGGCACCGACCCTCTCTCCAAGCATGCCGGCTTATCCGACAATTGCATATTTTCAATAATATGCCTATCCTATGACCCACTTTTGCTGATACGCTTTGTGGACCAGTAAGTGATCTGGTGCTTCCCTTTCCTGTCATCTTACGTGGCTTTACGAGAGTTCGATAGATGCCTCTTTCGGAACATAATATATTCCAAAGGCAATAAAATCCGCAGTGCTTTCAAATAATCACTTCCGGTAATTGATGTTTATAGCTCAAGGCCAGTCAAAATCGAGGATATCGTGATCCCATATTCCAAAGTCAAGAGGAATCGTCGCCATTGGTGACTCACTTTCGAAATTCGCCGGTTCATGGCCACCCAGATCAGCTTGCGGCGGGAATGTTGATGTTGGAAGAGAATTTTGGGCCATAGAAGGAGTCCCTTCAATTGACACAGACGCATGTCTTGCATTATCCAAGCGTCTGGAAAACAATCGAACTAGGTCTTCAGCAGCTGAGATAGTTTCGATGTCAATACATGTGTTTGGCCCGGTATCAGGAGCAACCAGTTCCGCCTTGTGCTTATCGAGCAGCTTGAGGGCAGTATCTACTATCCTACCCATCAGTGGGTTGAGATTGTGACTTGGTGTTAACGAAAATGATATGCACATCCATTGATGGTAGAAGCACAATAGCGTCGACTGGAAGACTATTGATGACTTGTTCGGAAAAAGACAATGAAGTCGTTGGCCATCATGACTGCTTTCCAAAAGGCCGAGTATATTGAGTGCTGCACGAACGCATCTTGACAAGCTCTTCATGAATTGGGGGTGTTTCGGGTCAAATGTCAATGCTGGCTGGTGAATTAGCACAACAGCCACGTTTCCTAAGAAGTGTAGAAACAGTGTCTCGAACGATTGACCTGATGAATTGATGTGAAGGGTGTCCGGTAGAGCATCGTCGTTCTCTTTCATCCCACTGCCTTGGAATCGGACTACGCTATGGTGCCACACCGAGAGCTCGTGGTCCAATGCGGTAATTTTGGCGACACCATTTCGCCGCTTAGTAGTGGTATATAGCGACTTGAGGCAGCTAGAGAAAAGTCTGAGCAGCTTGACGTAAAGGATAAAGGTAGCCATGCTTGTTGTCTCTCCCGGTAGCGGGAGCGGTATGTCAGAGGCAGTCACATCGTCGAGATCCGTGTCAATAGGCAGGTCGGTATCCACGTCATCGTCTTGGATCAGCTTCGGCAAGCCATGTACTACGCTGCACGCGCTTTTCGGGAATTAGAGGTTTGGAGAGAGCAATTTGTTTGACAGAAAACTTACACGTCCACTGCGTAAACGCACCACCACATCCGTTTTCTTAATTCCATTTCCCCAGCGCAAAAGCGGAAACGCCTAGAATGCCGATGGAGTCCTAGAGATTGCGCGAGACGAACAGCCTGACCAGCTGTCTGAATCCATTCCTCATGTTTCCGTGTGAGCTGAAGATATAGACAAGTCAAAAGCAGGGACTGAAGTCCTGCAAGGCCCTCGTTTTCGGATGCGGTTGTTAACCGGGAACATTCCAAGGCATTGAGGTAGTATGAATTGCACTCCGTGGGTGAGCGATTCTGCCACGCTGTAATAGAGAGGACAAGAAATATTTGTCTCAGGATAACATAGTCAGAAGGTGACAGGTTAGGGTCGTGGGTCTCAACAAGATCGAAAACCCTGTGGAAGGCAGAAAGAAACTGTTTCTCCATGAATATTGGCCATATTGATGACCAAAATTTTGAAAAGTCTGTCACCCCACGCAGGTAAAACGCTCGTGTGTTCTCAAGCAGGAAATGCGGTGGTCGAGAAATATTACTTGACTTTGACAAATGTCGAGTTTGGGAATATTCTGGACCAGGCCCGAGCAGATGGAGCCGATTTACAACATCTGGAAAACCCTCTTCATGATTGAACAAAGACTTATAAGCCGCTTCAGCGCAACGAATAAAATAAATACCAGTCGTTGATCCTGCAAATCGGTCGACACTCGGTGTAAGGGCACTAGGCGCCCCAGATGCTTGATGATAGATTGGTCTTGTTGATTTGCAGTAGTTGCCGCATCAGACGATACTGCAGCTTGTGGCGCTTGATATTTGGGGGCCTGAAAGCTATGCGAAGGGTCACTCCATATGGGTGTGTTCAAATCTGTGGAGTGACAAGAACGTAGTTGCTGGATCTCGCGCTGTAAATTCTCATTTTGTGCTCTGAGCTCATCGAGCAACCTTTCTTGTTGCTCAAGGTGTCTAATGAATTAGTTAACAGGATCCATAGGTATGTAGGCTGACCAAGCAACACGTCACATACCTTCTGGGCCGCGTTCGCCTTTTAAGTTGCTTGGATGTGACACATGAAGCTTCAGACGCTCTACAATTGCTACACTACAGGAGCCTCATGCTATTAGTTCGCACTATTTATCTGAGATAGATAAGTGGAAAGATACCGATGGTAGTAATCCGTCACAGCGGATCTTCTTTCTATATATACGGACTTAGTTTTTTTTTGCGACCAATCTGGTAGTGTGGAGAAGATCTGCTTACATCCGGCATCGATCACTGACAGGCGGCATTAGTAAAATGTTCAATTGAGTACATCAGACGGATGCATACCATACTTGAGAGGACAATTGCAGCTGAGGCATGGCATCCCTTTGCCCTGAACCTTCCATTTTACTTATTATACCAGAGATACATCGCTATGCGAGGACAATTGAACCCCGAGAACACGGAGACGCGGGGGAATTCTCAAGTGGGTCAGCAGAGAACCCAAGGCCATTCAGTCACGTGAATCAGGCTGACGGAGGCAAATTGCTGCTCTCACCCAACCTGCCATAACTACACACAAACGGTGTGATTCAGTCACAGCACCTCACAGACGGCCATCCCATTATCTACATAGCAGATCAAAAATGGATTTGGAAGTCGGGTCATAGATACTCAATTGCAAGTGCTAGAATAGTTCGACTGTCAACCAGAGTCCTGAATACATATCGTGCTGATTAATATATATAATATCATGGACAGTTGCGTCCATCCTATAGAAAAAACTGACATATATAGTGTTTTACAGGATATTTCTTATACTCCTTTCCACGCACCAAGGAATGCAGCCTTGACTGAACGTGGTGTTTTAAAGACATCCTGGAATGACACATGAACATATCCGAGCCAAATACTATCGATACCTCATGCTACATCTTCAAACGCCCTCGTGATGTTCAACCTTCGCGATCTCACCTTTCTCAAGTGAAATCCGACCTTCTGCATCGCAATCAGGAGACCGAAAAGATGACCTGACAGTTCCTCGGATGCTCAGGCCTCGTTTGAACAGCATGTCTAAATCTTCAAGCTTCCACCCCATAGTTTCCGGATACAGAAAATACACCGAGATAGGAATGCATGCACCCATCACAGCGTAAACGATATAATACTGATATCCGATGTTATTTATTGCAACAGGAGTAATCATTGTGACGACGAAATTCCTATCCCAGTGAGTACTATAATTCATGAAATGTGACGGCTGCATTGCAGAGAAAGCTTACCAAAGCCAATGATTTGCGGTCGAGATCGAGGCCATGGCAACCCTTAGCCGAAGCGGCGCCACTTCGGTACAGTACAGGAAATTTGCACCCAAGAACCCGATCGGGATAAAAAAGTTGAATAAGAAAATAAAGAGCGCTGACATAACGGAGGCAGGCTTATTTGCATGCGGAAAGCTCGTGGTGATGGCCAAGGCCAGCATGCAAAGCGACATTCCTGTTCCGCTGACGATGAACACCATGCGGCGGCCGTACCGATCGATGCAGTAAAAAGCCACGAAACATGAGAGGAACTTCCATGAGAGCGTTGCAGCAGCGAGTATTCTCGACATCATGCTGCTCATCTGAAGATTCTCTTCGAATATAATCGGAGCGTAGACTGAAATAAGGTTTCCTATGAGCAGTCACGTCAGCTGCATGCACGTAGGGGGCGTGTTCTATGGGCACTTACCTCCCGACATTTGCTGGTAAAACTGGAGTAAAATGCACAGAGAGAAGCGATAGAGCAGCTTTTCATCATTTGGGCGCCAAATATCCATAATTGAAAGACCACGCGAGTGATTCTCTAGTGTCAACTGGATTGCCGCAATGTCTCCGCTCACATCTTCTGACGCGGCTGATGCACCACTCAGACTGACGAGTGTTGCACGAGCCTGCTCGAGGCGGCCCTTTTGAACAAGCCATCGAGGAGACTCTGGAAGAAAGAAGATTGAAAACATAGGAATAAGCGAAACCAACCCCGGAATGGCCAGAGGCACTCTCCAAGCAACCGAACCGGACTTGATTTGATAGAATCCTAGGTTAACCCACGACGTTATTGCGTACCCAGCACTGATAAAGACGCCATCCAGAACAACATGCTTTCCCCTACTCTGTGCCGATGAACATTCAGACTGCCAAACAGGCACAGTCCCACTAAGCATTCCAATGCCAACTCCAATTATAAGCCTTCCCACAATCAACTGAGCGAGCCCAAAAGAGGAACAGCATAGGACCTCCCCGACCAATGTTGCTAGTGAGCCTGCAAAAATAACTCTTCGTCTCCCCAGTATATCACCAATGAATGAGCATGAAAGAGCTCCGATCAAAGCACCTAGGGTAAATGTCGAAATAACAACCCCTTGGACTGTTAGATTGTGGCTTTTCACGGCTCCTACCGTGTGGATGGTATCGATTTCAGAAAACGTTTTGGTCCAGCTTTCCACAGAGACGAGGCCACCGACGCCTGCTTGATTGTAACCGAAGAGAAAAAAGGCAGGGCACACTACCAGAATCAACTGGGCAAGAGACAGTGCTCGACCGTGGAGTGCCATCCTTTATGGCGACTAATTTCACGCAATTGTTGTCCGACATGTGGGCGAGGGTGAATGCAGTCCATTGCGGATACTTTTATACCTTACAGGCTACCCCACGGCCAAGAAGTTTCCCCGGGATATTTGTGTAGATGACGGGGAGTAAGTATGCACCCCAGATTGGCCAAGAGGACTGACGTGCGGTTAAACCGAAATTGCGGGGATGGAATAGGGCTCGCTCGGGAGACTAATTTCGGGATAAGGCCTATCCCGTCGGAATAGTACCAAGCTCCGGGATAGTGTCGACATAGTTTCGGGATAACAGCTTACTGCTTAGATGACTCTCGAATTTCTCATTTAAAAGGCAAGTATCTACCAGGGACATCCATCCCTGCATACGACCATCAATTTTCTGAGAAGCATCATCTATTCAACTCCTGAAAAATGTTGAACAGTGCGGTTGATTCCCGCATTTTCCGCAACCTTTTTGGAACCGAAGAGATTCGTGACATTTTCTCAGATGAAGCGTACATCAAGTGCTTGATCGAAGTTGAAATTGCTCTTGCGCGAGCTGAAGCAACATTCAATGTTATCCCTCAAGAATCGGCCGATGTTATTGCAGAGAAGGCCAAGTACGAAAATCTAAAGTACGTGTCCTCCTTCCTGAACGCTGCAAGTGCGTAATAATAACATCAATGAAAAACAGCCTCAGTCGCATGGCCGCAGACACCGAAAATGTTGGGTATCCTGTTTTGCCGCTGGTATGGCAACTGGCTGAGATGGTACCCCAAGAGCATGCCAAGTACATCCATTGGGGCGCCACGACTCAAGATATCATGGACTGCGCTTCCATGGTGCAAATCCGTAGGGGACTCGTTGTCGTCCGTCGGAACCTTCATGAATTAGATACAGCTTTAAGGGCTCTTTCGGAGAAATACGCCGACACGTAAGGCTCATCTACGCAACGCCGCTAGAGGAGATGCTGACATTTTCAAGACCCATGGCAGGCAGGACCCATCTCCAGCATGCGCTCCCGATTACATTCGGCTATAAATGCGCCGTATATCTCTCAGGTATTCAACGGCATATCCAACGATTGGCCGAAATAGAACTTCGATGTTTGCTGGTCCAATTCGGTGGCGCGGCTGGCACGTTGGCCTCGCTCGGCTCAGATAATACCGGTCTACAAGTGCGAAAGCAACTTGCGAGGGAACTTGGGCTACATGATCCATCAATTACATGGCATGTGGCACGCGATCACGTTGCAGAGGTTGTCAATTTCCTCGCGCTAGTCGGGGGATCTCTCGGAAAGATCGCTCTAGATATCATCATCATGTCGTCTAACGAGGTTGCCGAAGTGGCTGAGCCCTTCGTACCGTTTCGGGGGGCGTCGTCAACTATGCCTCAAAAGCGAAACCCCATATCAAGCGAAGTTATACTTGCCTCTTCGAAGCTGCTTCGGTCTAACGCATCATTGGCTCTGGATGCCATGGTGTCCGATTTCGAACGAGCTTCCGGCCCCTGGCACCTGGAGTGGAGCTGCATACCAGATTCCTTTGTACTATGCTGTGGTGCACTCCACCAAGCAAACTTCATTATGAGGGGACTTCTCGTCAACACCGACGTTATGTCAAGCAATCTCAATATGACCAAGGGCTTGATTGTTGCGGAGGCCGTGATGATGGGAACTGCGCCGAAGATTGGTCGCCAGAGAGCACATGATGTGGTTTATGAGGCCTGCACAAAGGCAATTGAGGGAAACCTCCCCTTAATTGATATTCTCCGACAGGATGAGAGTCTAGTGGCTCAGGTCGGGGAGGAGAAGCTGAGGTCTCTCTGTGATCCATGTCAGTACCTTGGTTGCTGCCGACAAATGATTGAAAATGTCATTCAGTATGAGTGAGGTAAAGTAGGAATGAATTGCAAAAACTCTCTTAAACCTTGTAACATATTGGAAAACATCATTTTCCCGCATTTTCAGACTCTCTGTCTTATATTCATACTAACAGGTCCCTAGAAACCTCTTTATAGGGGTTCGATCTGGAGTTAAAGACGTAACGGATTATGGTTGAACATACGACATATTCGCTGACATATAACAAGTACTGCAAGTGTGTATAATCTACACCGTATGCGAGAGCACGAGTGAGTCGCCACCTTATTGATGGTATTGATGCATAGCCTGTCAGTCTTAGTACAAGGACAGGGATGGGTAGTGTATAGCTATATCGCTCTCTTCCAAGTCTAGCTTATTGACCTACAAGTGAGTGGGATAATTCTAGGAGGCGAAACAGCATGATGCGAGGAATATATCATGTAAGTCTGTGATAGCTTCCATCAGCTCCTGCTTCCCCACTTCGCACAGTAAAGGAACTGATTGTTGCGGGGTTGAGCCAAAGCTGCAGCTTAGTGACACGGAAAAATTAATCCTCAAATAGCAGCGATGACAACCAGTCGTTTTCAAATCTACGTTCTGTTTCGGTGAAACAATGTGCCGACGTTGGTTCACTTTCCTGGGCTATAATAATGTAGCGAAGGTCACTGCAGCAGTGTACAACACTTTAGAGGGAAGACAAGACTATTATGAAAGCTATTTCAGGCGAACGTTTCCATGATGCCTAGTTCTCTTGCGAGTGTAATCGCTCTTACATTTTTCATTCCATTTGCAGTGTCCGTTCAATTCAACAAGTTCAATGTCACCAGGGAAATAAGCATCTCTCCAGCTGCTAACCCTAGGCCAGGCAAGCAAACTGTGGATGCAGCATATCAATCTTTTTCCATTGAGTTTTCGTTCATGTCAGACTATGCCGGAAATGATACGTAAGTATATTCAACCCCAATCACTACTAGTCACGTATTGATAAATCTTCCAAGACATCCAAATCTTTTTTCAAGGCGAGTGATTCAGAATCTCTACGATATATCGGGCGCATATCCGATATTCCGTGTGGGCGGCAGCACCCAAAGCTCTGCGATATACTATCCGAATCAAACCGAGGCTATCATCGACCCATTTAGCTCTGTCGCCTCTGACCAGCCATCGCATACTTTTGTTGGCCCTTCGTGGTTTCAATCCTTTAGACAATTTCCTAATGGCACCCAATATATCTATGGTATAGTTACTACGATACTACAAATTGTAAATGGCTAATAAAATTCCGCCAGGCCTCAATTTCTTCAATACAGTAAACGAGACATATAACAATATTGGAAACGGCCTTGATCAATGTGTACTTGAGGCAAACGCCGCCTACAAGACAATGGAAAAATCGTTATATGCATTTGAAATTGGGAATGAGGTCGATGGTATGTTGGCTTTGATAATATTGTGATCGTTTAGACGGCATTTAACAGTATTGATCAGGTTGGGGAAATGGCAAGCACAGAGAAGGGAATTGGACAGTACAACGCTACGTCAACCAGTGGAACGAATTTGCGACAGCTATAAGTCGGAATTTGACTGGCAAGAACGCAGCGAGATTGTTTCAAGGATGTGCTTTTGAAGCACCTCGCCATATCAACGAGAGGACGGACTGCTGGAATATTGAAAATGCCGAGCTAGATGGTATGCATCCAGACAAAACAAAGACAGTTTCCGACCATGAGGTGAGGAATCATACCATTAATATTCAATAATCACGGACTATTTGTTGACCGGAATTTTTTAGTATATGGGCGCTAACTGCCACTACACGGGTGCTGGGCCAACAATTGAAGACACCCTTTTCGATCGCACCAACATGCTCTCTCGCGTATGGTACCATGACTATCTGGGCAATGCGACAGCGGAATCAGGTATCAAATATGTCATTGGTGAGACCAACTCCATTTCTTGCCAAGGCGCGTTCAATATCTCCGATGTTATGGCATCTGCTGTCTGGGCTGTTGATTATGTTATGTACCTATCCTCACTCAAGGTATCTCGTGTTCATTTCCACATGGGAACACGCTATCGCTACTCACCCTGGCAGCCTATAGTATATAATGACAGTGCTCCTCATGTCAATCCAATGTACTACGGGAATCTGTTCAATGCTGCAGTGTTCGCCGGCGGAAATAAGCAGACAGAGGTTCTTGTCAACGAAACAAACTTCGGCGCATATGCGGTCTACAAGTCGGGAAGCCTTGATGCTATTGTGGCGGTCAATCTTAACATCTGGAATTCAACATTAGATCCCGTTGCCAGGCCATACACAGCACTAGCCCTTCCAGAAATCTGGAAAGATGCCAAGGTTTCTAGGCTCACAAGCCCGGGTGTTGATATTGCTGGCAATATCACATTTGCCGGTCAATATGTTAATGAGAATGCGAGCATTGTTGGACAAAAAATATACGATAAGGTGACTGGCGGCAAGGTCTTGGTCGGGGCCGGCGAGGCAATACTTGTTCAGAGGTGATCAGTTGCTTGTAAGTCCAACAGTGAAGATATTCTTGACATCAAAGGGTATACTTTTGAAGATGCACATAATGGGAGGCCATGTCTGGGCTGTATTTATAACGATCAGACGTTCACACCTAGGCAACTGAATTAGAAGTCCCCAAGTTTTGGATTTCCAGCGGGCAGAGACTTTGACTTTCAAGGCTTCTATTCAGACACGTCCTGATTTAATCATATTGTGAAGCTTTATATTGAACATATAGAGAAGGATCATCTATTATACTTTATAGTGGTTATCTATCCATAGTCGTTTACTTCCTTCACATAGCGTCTCAACGGCCCAGCCACGATTCTGTGGACCTCCACGAGTAAAAACCTCTATCTTGAGGATCAGAATCTCCAAACATGGCAAAATTTATGTATCTAGGATTTGGTTTAGATCCTCTCCACTTGAGTATAAATTGCCATTGTGTTTGACTGCACATGAGGCGATCGTGAGCAAACAAGCCCGAGTACTGTATATCATTTCCTGACAACGTATGCTACTCTAGACATTAGCTATTACTATTTAGTATAACATTTGTACATACAGAATCCTTTCCAAGAATTCATTTTACTTTAAAGGAATTAATGACAGCGTGCCATTGATATATGCTGGCAATAAGCAGAAAAACGTACGCGGCGCTCGGTTGTGGGATTCTACAACAAAGTTCGAACGAGGGACTGGATCACGAGGCGAAGACCTCTCTAGCTTAGCACCAGCGTTATACTTGCAAGGGTTCAGTTGATCACAGTTTTCCCCGATTTCTCCACCTACCACATCCTGTTCTATGCTTCCCCGCAGTTAGATGAGGGATCAGCACCAGTAGTGTGCTTTGAGCCTGTTATCCATTCTTCCTCCTAAGACCTGGTCGGGATATGCTTGCCCGAAATTATTGGTTGAATACCTTGGCAGGTCGCGATAGTCTCGGAGTAACATTCGCCTAATTCAACAGGGAAATTTGAACTTTGCAAACGATAAGATATAGGTAGAATCAAGATGATCGAATCAACTTCCGGCGTATGTTTATCCAATTTCATTAGGGTATCATATATTCTTTATTAAGACTTCGAACTTTGTACTGAAGAGGCAGTGAGCGGCTGTCTTACCCCCAAAATATTATTTAAATGACAACAATTTCCTTCCTAGCTTGACGCTCACTATTGTGGCATTGATGGGCTAAGTGAAGCAAGAAAATAGTACATACGACCACAGGGTGTGGAAAATAGGGCTTCCCGTCCGCTCAGCCGTACTCAAGCCACACGCCGGGAGGTTAGTAGTTGGGTGGGTGACCACCAGCGAATCCCTTCTGTTGTATGTAATTTTGTATTTTATTTTTGGACTTATATCTAACTAATTCCAAAGTATGGATGGGGCTATTCGCCGTTTTGAACCGCGTTAAAAGGACGTGCTTTATTGCTTGTGTAGCCGCAATATATTATATTGGTCTACTCGGGGAGCAGCCATATCTGGTAAGGGCTATTGGCTGTTCATCCCTTCTGCGGTGAATCAGCCTAGAACCATTGTCACATTACTTCTGTCTGTCTCCTCAGAACTAAGCGTTCGTTTAACACCCTGATCCTGTTGGTTTAGCGTCTTATTGTCTCCAAAACGGTGTCTATAGTGCTACTGGTAAGCTGTATCAGAGACATAGACCCAGTGAACACCCCAAATTGGCACAATGCTTCGATAATAATTAGTCAGGAGTACATCTATTTCTGGCATTACTTCGTATTTGATAACAAAACTATGGGTGTCAGTAGTACTTAATTTATTACATCGTCCGCCAGCCCAGCCTCCACGCCAGTAGTATCCCGGGATCCTCAACAGCTATTGCATTTTCCATTTCAACACGTAGAATAACTGAAGATACACCGAGCGATCCATAGTAGCTGTGATGCTACAAAAGCGCATAAGCTGTTTTTTTCGTAACAATTTTATTGCTAGCTATCTGCAGCCATCGTGGTCATTCAAAGGTACTAGGTACTGGCAATCAGGGCCAGAGTTATTGGCCCTGTCGAAGGGTTGGCGATTCATGTTGACAGGATTCTACTCTGTTTATTTGTTATTTATCGAGTCTCAAGTTCAATACGAGTCCGTTGCTGGCCCACAAATGTGAGGCATATCTAGTGCAAATGGGCATACGATCGCATCTTGACAGCGATTATGTCTCGGTGAGTCTAAGCAAGATTAAGGCGACGGACCTCCCATAGTATGCTAATGTCCCCAAATGGCTAAACGTCAGTGTGCCTAATGCTATAGTAGCGAACGGATTTCCCGCTCACGGCACCTCGAATAGAATCCACCTGCAGCTTCTGCCTTTTGTTCGTATCGGGCCCATTCGCAAGGTGCAACTTTTTTGGTCCCTTAAGCTCCCTGAATAATTCCAGCTGCTACTTCGGTGATAATTTGTTCAGCTAAGGTACCATTATCATGGTTGGTGCTGTTGTCTTATGGCGGAGAAATGGTTCTAAGGACCATTTCACAAAGGTAACATGGTTCCGATAACGGAAGGCAGTAGGCATAGTGCCTTGGATCAGTTTATACGTCTTTCGCCCTTCAGAATCAGGCACGCCAAAAACATGGCTTCCTTCTTCAGCTCAAACTGCCACAAGGGAGGGGTCATTTCCGCTCAATCGAGACCCGCATATACCTGGGGAACTCTTTCTTCAGTGAAGTAGTTCATCCACGGACAACAAGCAATAAAAATCTCGCTCGTGGATCTAGAGCTGCGGCGGCTAGCACCATAGGTTCATTGAAAGACATTCCCCAAAACCCAATCTGATTTGGGTCCACGGCATTATACGTGGATAGGAATGTCAAAGCGTCGGAGTAATCCTCTGCAAGCCTGGCCGCATCAAATTCATTTCGCCGAAGTCCATTACTCTCACCAAGAGTATGTGGATTGTAAACAAGAACACTTATGCTGCTTTCTTTTTTTTTGGGAATTGTATAGCGACTATGGTAATGAACATCTTTTTTAACGCAATTGAACTATTGTCTCATCAATATCGTTACCAGTCAGATGCGTCCATTTATGAAGACTAACACCGACCCCTAGGATGATGGCTGATCCCCTGGTCATTGCAGGGTACAGATTCCCACGGAGAGTCACGCTATCCAATATTTTGAGCTCAACCTTTTCGGAGCACATAATTACCGTCTGGAATCTTCAATATCAGGGTCCCACAAACGAGGCCGATTGAAAGCAAATCAAACGTAATAAATTTCCTGGAGATAATATTACATTACACACGGACGTTTTGCTCTAGCTTACCTAGGTGTATGCAAGACGTGATGTCCCTCAATACTGATCTGTCTGTGCTGGAGGTGTAAGTAAAGCCAGAAGACCCAAGGAGCGGGGATTTAGACCGGCGTTCCTCTTTATAAGTTTTGCTTGGCCTGGAATGAACTTCAAACTGCATTGTTACCTCCAATCTGGAAGAATGTCATGAAGCGCTGTAGTTGCAATTGGTACAGCAACGGACAGAACGAAGTCCTTTGACAAGGGAATTCTTTTGGCGGCCTGAATTTTCAAATTTTACCGACAAGGTTGTCCAATAACCATGCAATCCATATCATGAAAGCTCGAAGATGAACCAATGAAGAACAAACCTCTGCAGATTCGTCGTATAGCACTTTGGCAATTTGAAGCAGGGGTATTTGCCGGCTAACAAAATGGGACCGAGACTTCATCCTTCGTGATTCCAACGCACGCATCTACGCTGCAAACAAAGAGCCAGAATCCTCATCCCCCCAATTATATACTCTCCCCAGCAGAGGTGTGGTCTGTGAGGTCCTTCAAAGTGTTCTAAGACTGGTTAACTTTGCGTGAACGCAGGTCCATTTCGCGCTGGTACAAACCTGAAGCTCATGGCCTGGACCACCTCAACCGCCTAGCGACGATCTACCAGACGGCCTTTACCATCCCAAGGACCTGATACTTTTCTTGAGATCCAAAATAACCAAGACTGGGAAACGGCTGAGCAGGAAGCTCGAAATTTGCAACATGCTACAGGTAGTAATGGTCTCCACCGATCTACAAGGACACCACGACCAATTGGGAGCGGCAGCGGTAGCTTTGGACTACATCTCGGACTCACAGCAGGTCTGTGTCGGTCTATGGAACACTAGTCTATTTTTGCAACACAGCTCATTGGAAATTTCATGCAGTCAGCTGGCCCTAACAACTGTTTCACAAAGACCAACATAATCAGCAATCAGCCTTCGTCTCCTCCAACAGCATGTAAGGAGTACAGGCAATCAAGGATCTGGCCAGCAAATCGACGCGATTTCTTCATTTATTAGATTATGTAAATCAACATGCAGAAATTTCATGACCTGTAGGGGAAAGAATAGCCGGCCGCCAAACTTCACCATTAGTTCTCTCCACACGTTAACTTATACTACTTTGGAAGGCAACCGCTATGATATTATCAGGTTATACTTGAGGCTCATAATACTAGTCAGCTAGCTTTCCTGACATACTGTTGTTTACCTCATCGCTTCATCTTTTCTTGGGGGCTTGCTCGGCAATCGTGGTTTCTCGTGAGCTTTTGGCGTGTCAGAATGAGTTTGCCTAACGTTACTATAACTTTGCATCTGTATATTCCTTATTTTCATGCTATGTTCGCTATTTGCCTCCTATTATGTACAGAATTTTTGATTAATGTCACGGTGGGGTCAAGTATTCTTGCTACTAGTGGTTGATTACACGGACATCTCTGATCCAATATTCCAGACCTTGTCAAGAGTATGGTACTCTATTCCGTAGGGCTAGAAGAATGCTAGGAAATAATGTCTATATCAATTAATAAGGACGAAGAAAAAGTACATACGACCATAGGGTTGGAAAATAGGGCTTCCTGTCCGCTCAGCCGTACTCAAGCCACATGCCGGGAGGTTAGTAGTTGGGTGGGTGACCACCAGCGAATCCCTTCTGTTGTATGTAAACTTTTTTTTGTTTTTTCTTTGTCCTTTCTTGCACTTATCTTTACTCCTTCACCCAAAGTCCAGGTTCCCCTCAATCCCCCCAATCTATTCTGCACCTACTACCCTCGCTGAAGCTGGAGAGCTGACGTGAACTCCAAAGGAGGTCCGGGAAAGAAAGTGATGCTGAGCGATAACGGTTAAATCATTCACCAGGCTCTTTTTTGCCTTTATGCCAGAGGTACCAATCTACTCTAGAGTCAAAGAGTAAGCTTGATCCCTCCGCGACAGTCCATTTCCCTCGCTAGCGGGCCCCCTTCTATGTTGACTTATATTCGCATTCGACTATTTACCGGAATGATTCTTTGAATAAGGGGATAGATCGAACAATCACCAAGTTACGATGTTAGCTTTGAAGAACAACAAAGGCTCTCAGAAGCAGCAAAGTACCGCTATGTAGAGGCTCAATAGCGATGCCAACCCCACACGCTGTTTGCCCTTTTGATCACTGCCTCATCTGTTTCACGCAATTTAAGTCGAGACGGATGCGGCCCTATTTCCATAGTTAACTTTTCATTCCCTGAATTTAGAGCCCCGCAGAGGCCTGTGGTAACCTTTTTACCTGGTCTTCAGGCTTTGTGATGAGAAAGTTGCTGAAGTGACACTTGCCCGGGCCTTCTGGACCTGCTATGGTATTTGATTGAGGGACACTGTAATATGTACATTGAAGGGTACTTACTGTGTGTTCGTATGTCAGTTTATATATCGGTACGGGCTTCTATACTAATATCCTCCAAAACCCACAGCGAATCACTGTGGATTAGTTTGTAGGAGATCTGTGAGCCGATCTTATCTCTGCTTCTCAGGCAGCTCGGTGTTATTGGTTCCCTCCAGACCAAAGATAAGAATAAAAATAAAAATAACCATAGGATGGTGGGAGCCTCATTTCGGACGCCTCAGGAGGGCTACACGCAACAGTAGTACATATATGGCCCGCACATGTTAGTATTACGTTGTACGTAGAATATGATGATGATTGATTGCAAAACGAGGGGAGGACTTCGCAACTAACAAGACGATACTACACAAAGCGGAACATGTTAGGCAGAATAGATGACGTTCGACCACAGCAGGGTTTAACCATATAGCCGCGCAACAGTCAGGTAACGGCTGCGAAATGCCCAACAAGTTCCATGTGGTATATACATTCTGGTTGCAAACCCCTTAACCGTCTCCGTCATTCTCTTACTGCAGTGGCTGTTAGGTGCCACGGAGTTAACGGACAAGAGAGTACACGACGGAGTTAAGAATGTAGTAATCCCCGTCTCAGATCTAATAAAAACACGGCAAACGCAGCTTCTAAGCGTAGCTCCCAACCACACCAATACTCTCACCTCAATCTTATAGCTGGAACTATATCTCAGGGTTACTTCTCAAAATGAATATATCGGCTCAGGATCCTTCCCTACGCGAGACGAATTGGCCTGCTGTGGCTAGCTATGTCGCCGCGCGCAAGGACACTTATCCGTTCATCGATCCCGCCAAAGCCGACCTGACGGGCAAGTCGGTCTTGATTACAGGCGCCTCCAAGGGCATTGGTAAGGCCACTGCGATCAGCTTCGCCATCGCAGGCTGCTCAAAGATACTACTGGCCGCTCGTTCGGACCTGGCCGACGTCGAGACAGCCGTCCACGACGCCGCTATAAAGGCAAACCGGCCCCAGCCATTAGTGCATTCCCTGAAGGTGGACGTAACCTCGGAGGACTCTGTACGAGCGGCCGCTGAGACCGCGGCAGACATGCTCGGCGGCAGCCTCGATGTCCTGATGAATAACGCCGGCTACTTGGAGGAGTGGAAACCTATCGCCGAGTCCGAGCCGAGCGAGTGGTGGCGGACTTGGGAGGTCAACATCAAAGGCACCTATCTCGCCGCCCACTTCTTCCTACCGCTTCTGCTTAAGTCGCAGACCAAGACCATCATCAACATCAGCAGCGGTGGTGCCCACGTTATGTTTCCCGGTGCGTCGGCCTACCAGACGACCAAGTTCGCCCTCTGCCGCCTCACCGAATTCATGGACAATGAATACTACCAGCAAGGTTTGATCGCCATCTCGCTCCACCCGGGCGCCGTGAAGACCGAGCTGGCCATGAACATGCCACCAGAGAGGCAAGTCGTCCTGACCGATACGCCGGAGCTGGCTGCCGACACGCTGGTCTGGCTCGCCCGTGAGCGACGCGACTGGCTCGCTGGCCGATTCGCCTCGGTGAGCTGGGACATGGAGGAGCTGGAGCAGAAGAAGCAGGACATTCTCCAAAGGAACTTATTCAAGTTCCGCGTGGTGATCTGAGTCGGGCGGTGCACCCTCTAAGTAGTAGTCTAAATATATTCGTTGATTACGACCATTCTTTCATTACATGATACGTCCGAAGTTATATATCGTGTGGATCAGATATTGCTACTTTATCTTTCTCTGATCTTCTTTCACATACTCTGATGTGTATATAAGAACTGAATTACTTACATCTGAGTTCTCGGCATGCAGTGGACTCATATCTCTCCGTTCTCGCTGATGTAAAATAGTATAATAGTAAGTAGACGCTAGGTTGAATCTATGGTTAGTCAAGATATTTTCCACGATAGTCTTTGGAGTAGTAGCACTAGAGTTGTGTAAGCAGATTCATTAGATTGTTAGGTGGAACACTCTCTTTGCTCATTTCATCCTCACATAGATCAACAGTATCCTTGAGATCTTTCTTTCTTTTCACCCCTTGGACTGGTCTACCAAGCAGTATTAATATTAGAAGGTCTGTCTGAGGTGGAAGAGGTCAGGTATATTACCTCGGATGGAGAAGAAGAACATAAAAAAAAAAAAAAAAAAAAAAAAAAAAAACTCTAATATTGTCATGGAAAGTTGTTATTCAGAATTGAGAAACACAAAATAAAAAGGTTTATTAAATGTATGAAACCTGTCATAACTTTACAATGACGACCACATAGGTTCTCTCCATTCTTCCTCCTAACTTGCTGTCCGCAGCAGTTACAGCAATCTTTATTCCCTCAAACGGTACTATATAGTGGAACCCCTTCAGCTTAAGGTAAGCCTTCTGGGCTTTACCAGAGGCGTAACTCTAATAACCCAAACTTGGCGACATTCCCACCTGTAGTCCAGGGTTTATTGGCTGCCGGTCACAGAGAAACCTATAGCAACACGGTATTCGATGCATGAGCCGAATGTCACCATCTGTGGCTATACCATATCCTAAAAGATATAGAGTAGTTTCTATCTGATTGCTTGGTCAAGGCCCCAATGTAGCAGATAATAGGCCCGCCGCATATACCCAATCACTGAACAAGCCTCCCAGTCTGCGGATCAATTTTCTGTCGCCCTTTAAAATCCACTCTCAAGGACTTGGTACCGCTTTGTATCAACTGCTGAAACCAGTCCGGAGCTCCTCGCTGTATAGCTTCAGTCAATATATATTCTTTCTTAGCCAGGTGAAGTCAGTTTTACTCACCAAGCCGGCAAAATAGCGAAAAATTCCTGGAATATAGACTGTCTGGCTCAAGCCACTGTCGAGTATATCCACGATAGCATCTACGACAGTGTCGACATGAAGAAGAGGCATCAGAAATCTAGACTGGTTCGTCTCGCCTTTGAATAGTGGTGTTTTGGTGAAGCTCAGCACAGCAAGCGAGGTGCGGACCTTTGGTGCGTTCTGGGCTCGGAGCTCTTGGGCAAGACACTAGTTGAACCAGAGGCGACAGATGATCAATATCTCGCAGACTCGGAAGGGAAACAGAAGACAGTGGACTAATGTACCTCATGAAATGCAATCAATCCAGCTTTCGACGCTGCGTAATCAGCAAGCCCTGGCGGCGGAATATAAGCGCTAACCGAGGCCACATTAAAAATGTGTCCATGGTTTCGTCGGATCATAGCCAGTAGAAATTCCTTAGACAGAAGAAATGGGGCCAGCAAGTTCGTTTTCAGGGTTATGCTGTTGTCGCTGTAGGTACCCTCGGCGACTGTTCGCCCGCGTGACAGACCGGCATTATTCACTGCATGGAAATTCGGTTAACTAGACAATTCTTGAATAGAGTTGCTGCTAAACTTCACTTACCTAGCACAGATGGATCACCAATATCGGCTTTGATCTTTTCGCACACACTTGCAATCTCTTTCTCATCGCTCAGGTCACACTTGTGGTACAGGATGCGATCATTCTCTGCGTTACGGGTTATTAACGATGTTCTTGTGCGAAAAAGAGCTGCCGACTAAAGGTTACTCAGAGTACCAACCAGGCTTGTACGTCAATGGGATGATGTCCAATACGACAACGCGTGAGCCCAATGCAGCTAGACGTTGAGCAACCCCTGCTCCAATACCGCCGCTTCCTCCGGTCACGACGACCAGCTCTTTTTTCCAGTCCCAGGTATGATCTGTAACCCAATTGTTCAGACACTTGGAAGTTAACCACTCGTTAAGCCACAGGAGGACACTGGCTGTTGCGGTAATACGGATAAGTTGTTCGTATGGGGCCAGAAAGCTGAATTTTGTCGCCAGGTATAGTCCCAGCACCGTGGTGAGTGGACGAAAGATTGTCTTCCGTAACCCAACTATTATCGGATCAATGTAAAGGCCTTCACGAGGAAGGAAGCCGGGTTTAGCCATTGTCGTCACGTTTTAGTTTGGAGGGGAAGGTAAAAGAGAAGCCGCACGATTATATAATGAATGGAGCTTAAAACTGCCCGGGTAGCCTTATACAATCTTGATATCTATTGGGATTGAGTCAATACCAAGTAGGTAGACTGTCACTTTCACCCCGCATGTCCGGGTAGATTCCAGGTTCGTGATTGTTCCGGGATGGACCCGGATCGGATCCATCCGCCTGGCGGTTGCCCGTGCCTCCTCATCATAGGCAGAGGCATTCCGAATGGAATAGCTAAACTTGAAGATTGAGCGATGGTTGTGGTATGGAGGCTTACAGACACATCTCATTGTTGAGACCCTATGTTACATGAAGATTCGGAACGGTGCCAGAGACCTCCACGAGGGCCTGGGGCATCTCGACAGTCAATCATGCAGCTTGTCCAATTGAGACTCCCAATCACAAGCAGGTGAATCCGAGGTAAGTCATACGGTTAACGCGGAAGGCACCGTATGCATTACACAATACCATTTTCGGTGAGAGCAAGTAACAACCTTCTAGAACGTATCCGGCCTATTCTTTTTCTTTGTGCTGGAACACTGACGGTTTTCTAGATACTCAATTTCCAGTTTGTAGATATCTTGAGACACTAAAGACATAACTACAACGGAGTGTGGATGACAAATCCAAGTTATTGAACTCATAAATAGCATTCTGTGACATTACGCCGATATATAATTGGGTAACAAAAACAATTGATGTGGACAGATACAAAATATTAAATAGCTCGACGGACACCAAAACCGGACAAACTGCATCAAGACGCAAACAGATTGATCTCTGCTCCCTTCTTCCCGAACTATTTCGGCGAGTCTACTTGGTTAACATGCTGGATTGTACACTGGCCAAGTACCTTTTGACAAGTTCGGATGACAGATTTCCAGCGTAAGCAAGCTGTGCGATCCCGAAAATTCCGATACAAAGAGCAAAAAACAAGGCCCTGGGCGATAAATGTTGTGATGGCTTTATAGTCTTCTGCTGACAGCTGTCAATATGATACTCACTGCTTCAATCGAATTGGGTCGAACAAAAGGCAAGAAAATGAATTTGAACGCGCAAACCCACCTTGATATTCCAATCGGACCATGTGGGAAACAGACTCATCCACCAGTAGTGACCTTGGGTCCAGGGATAGGACATGGAGTTCCATTTCTTGTCATTAAGGTACCACTGTAATTTCAATTAGATGGTCACGAAGCTAAATGAAAGACATATCTCACTTACTGATACGCAGCCTGCGTTCCAGACGCGCTTATTCAATGCGTCCTGTACCCAGTAAACGTAGTCATGCTCGGCTTTGGGCTTAAGTTCGACTGATGAGGCGTCACCGTTCAGAACGGGTTTCAGAATACGGAGAGCGTAGTTGATCGAGCTAGTGTTGATAGATAGAGGCTTGTCCGGAAGATAGGAAAGGAAAGCGGGACAGGACGGGGGGAAACTGGGTTAGAGGTCATGTTAAACCTACTTCTCAGCAGCCATCATCGCTGATGTGTGTCCGGTTGCAGCATTGGGTCCGAGGAGCATGAAGAAGTTGGGAAAGCCACTCAGAACCGAGCAGTTGTAGGCAGCTGGGCCATCGTACTTAGTCCAGTGCTGTGATACACTCTCACCGTTCCGCCCGACCACATCCATGTATGGGATGAATTTGTTAGTCCTGAAGCCTGTTGCAAGAACAATCACGTCCGCCGGAATGAAGCCTTTGTCTGTCTCGAGGCCTTGTGCAGTGATCCTACCGATCTTTGCGTCAGTTAAGAGGACTTTGTCACTGTGTAGGCTTTCAAGGTATCCAGGGTCAAAGATTCGTCTCTTTTCAGTTGATAATATTAGCGTAATTCTCTCGACATTTGCGCGTCAATCATAGAAGGAACAGGGAACGGGGAAAATCATACCTTGCATCCTACATCAAAGTCCGGAATCAAGAGATCATGGTATTTCTTCGGACCTGCCTCTCGCATGTATTTCTCTACTTTCATGCGCCGCTTCTCTCGAAGTCTGGCTGCCCCCTTCGTCATCGGAAACAAGCGAAAATCATTCTCAGCAATCACGAAGATGTGAAATCGGTGCAGCTTCATGGCTAAAGGAACGTAGCGGAAGATCCATTGCAGAAGCCGAGGATAGGAGAAGTTTGGGGCTGGGAATATCCAGTGCTTCGTTCGGACAATCTGTGTGAGGGATTTAATCTTTCCCTCGTTGACTAGAGCTGGGACGATCTGTGCAGCAGTACCTGAAGAGGGTCAGACTGACCCTTTGAAAACGAGGAGAAAACGACAGTAGTTTCATACAGCCATTCCCAATCACAACGACATTCTTCCCTTCGAGATCGACGCTATGATCCCACCGCGCCGAATGAAATATACTCCCGCCGAAGTCTGAAGCACCGGGGATATCACATGGCCGCGGCTCGACAAGCTGTCCTGTTGCTGCAAAGAGGATCTGGCACTCGTGTGTGTATTGGTGTCCCGTTTCCAGTTCGCGTAGGTATAGAATCCAGCGATTTGCATCTTCCCGCCAAACACTACGGACTACTTCCGTGCCAAAGGTCATCGCTCGACGAAGATTGTATGTATCAACCACGTTGTCAACGTACTCTTTGATCTCGGTATTCGAAGGCATAAGCTTCGTCCAGTTCGGGTTCAGTGCAAAGGAAAAGCTGTACAATGCGCTAGGCACATCGCAGCCGCATCCTGCATTGAGTAAGTCGAAGTAATGATGGACAATAACCAGACTGCCCGAACGAACCTGGATATGTGTTGATGTACCAGGTTCCACCACTCGTGGGATGTCGTTCGAAGAAGCGGATGTCTTCAAGGTCGTACCATCTCTTCAGCGTTGCTCCTAGAGCCACGGCTGACAGGCCGGTGCCAACACAGGCTACCTGGCTATAGGATGGAATATCGGTCTTTGCAGTCATGTTGAGAAAATCATAAGATTGATTCTATGCATGTTTTTCTCTCGAGTGTTCTTGTCTTAATTAATACCGCGTAGGATCTAGTATGAATCCTGAGGAGAAACCCACTGCATAGGAACCAGCTCATACCGGAACTGTCCCGCAGGCATAGATTCACCCGAGGTAGGGTATGACATGTGCAAGACAAAGTGCGGAGGCATCCCTGAAATGGGGTAAAGTTGAGAAATGCGGCACGTGGGGTCTGCTAGTGATGAAATTAGTCGTGTGTCAGAGGCCTCCACCAATCTATTCATGGTTCGGGTCAGTCCCGGGTCGTGGGGTTTGGGGGTAGATGATCATTTCCAGTAGTAGCCAGTGATGCATTTTGCATCCCGGAGATGCTCCGCCTGTGTTGATTAGAGGTCATAGTGCTGCAACTGATGGGTCCAGCCGTTACCCATCTTTTTAGATCAATTATTCGAGGACTATTGCATGTTCTAATTCATGAAATTCCGGAAGTCCACGCCGGCCCTATAGAGCCCAAAGTACCCACAGACAACTGACCCGCGAGTACATCTTGCCTTGTCCAAATTAAGTTGCTTAACTACATTCAAAGATGAATTAATTCACAAAATTTTGTCTACAGACTGACTTAACGGAAGCTAACGGAAGCTCTCCAGTGTCAAGGTAAAGTATCAGGAAAATCAAGCCTCGTCAAAAACCCCAAATCATCAAACCCCTGTCCCATACTTCCGGCGTATTCCTCCCAATTGAAGAATGGAGCTTGCGTTAAGTCGTGATCCGGGTGATCAAACGGGGTGTAATGTTGAGTCATGTTATCTGGATGCAGCGAAGCAGCACCAGCAGTCTGACTGCCTGTTTGTTGCATATCAGCGGGCACAGCTTGCCGATACAAAGCTTTGAGGAACTGAAGCGTGTTGTTCGCGGAGCGTTTAACTGTTGCCATTGATTCTAGAACGCTTGTAGCTTCTCTCCGGCAGCTCGGGCTTTATCCATAGTACATGAATCGAGCATTGATGGGGAGGAGAAAGACATGAGGAGCACTATGGCGGCCGTTGACACATCTAAACCCAGATTATCAGTACGGGTGGGAAGGTAGATAATAATTGGCAAGCGAGGGCGGCATACAGAATCCGTTGTACCACCATGCATCGGTGGCGTTTGTATGGTACGTCTCATGGACTAGGTGCGTCAGGTCAATGGCTGCCATTACGCAAGCGGTGGCGGATTTATTAGCTGTGGAGAAGTACAGAGTGCTCCGGGTTGCGGAACTGTGAGCGGTCCATTCTTCTCTTATGCCATTTCCACCTACAAAGTCGCTTTTGCGTACTTTTTCTGCGTAGAGCTGAGTAAACATCGGACGGTGGAGGAGGAGGTGAAGATGCAAGTATCTGCATATGTGGGTGAGGGATAGCCACCTAGATAGCAACCGGATTGAGAAGAAACGCACCTCGCGTGGAGAACATTTCTCTGTTGGGCGATTGCCTGGTTCAGCTTACCGTCTGAATTGAATTCCGGTGCGTCCGGGTCCCACTTAAGGCATGGAGGAGTACTAGCCTCAAACAAAGTGAGTTCTCTTTCAATTTCAAGGATTGTGTCTAGGCCTCCCAAGATCTTGGTTGACGCCTGTGGTCGATCTTGGCGTGTCCGACTACACCAGGCACAATATACATCGGATAAAATCTTGTCTAAGATGCTGTAGAGTTTAATAGCCTCGATATAAAACGACAGCAGTGACGGTTCTCCCGGCGGATCTTGTCGGGGCATCTCGGAGTCATCTGGTGGGGGAAGAGGAGCTAGATGAGTCGTCATAGTAGGTCTGCCATGCGTCATGCTCAGAGTACTGTGGCAGAAATTAGCACGACCTAGTATGTAACCACTAATACTGGCAGGACTTACACATCCATCATCACACAGCCGTGCCACGTTCGGCGTCGAATATCAGATTCCAAGGGCGATAAGCTGGTGAGGATATCCGACTCATGGAGTCCTAAACCCAGGGCAACCCTGCAAGCAACAACAACGGAATGCCAACATCGGCTGGGATAGGGAGAGCTCTGCAAGAATAGCGCTGTTATCAACAGAGTCTGAACTACACCAAGGGTATTAATATCAAGAAAGTCAAGTCCAATAAAGCGCTTGCACCTAAGGAAGAAGGAATTTGCAACAGATTCGACTTCCTCGATATCTACAAATTGACATCCCAGAGCAAAAATAGCATTCAAGGCAGCATGGAAAACGATTGATTTAGGGCTGGATTCTGCGCCGGAACCCAGTCCAATTCTCAAGTCTGTGAGAGGTATCTTAGGCTCATCCTCAGCACGCCAGAGATTCCGATAGGCTGCTTCAAACGCAGGGCGGTGAAAGAACGGATATAGGGTATATACATGATCGAAAAAGCAGCGGACGAGGTGGTCTGCCAGCGTGCGCGGTAGAAGGGCAAAATCGTCGAACCGATACTCGGTGAAAGTATCATGCAGCGTGCTAGAAGCAAGCTCGGCACCAGAAGAATTTGCTGGCCGTGAAGGCAGCGACTGCCAGGCAAACCTCATGAGTGAAGCAGTGGATGAACTACCATAAAATTGAAATCGGGAGGATTGTTTCCTGCTTTCAGCATCTGGAGCTGTGATCTGGCCCATTCCAGTGACGTGGGCTTCTCCATCGGCGAACAACGGCGATCCATAAGATCCTACATCCGGTGAACACTCTGTAGTCTCTTCTACTGCCAATCTGGACCGGCTGTTTGCGCTTTCACTGCGTGTGGCTAGTACCGGTTGGTCCGGTCGTCCGCCAACCCTGAAACCTGTGGAGGTAGTGGTTCGCTCCTCAAGTTCCCCAAACGGGGTGGGGGCAGCCATGATAAGGCCTTCCGTCTCCACTGGTATTTCATTGCCTCTGTTGAGCTCGCTATGGGATTCCTGTTGGGCCCGAAGGCCCAGTGGACTGTCGATGGACACTCCGGCCATCAAACAGGCATTTTCCAGTTCTCTAATTCGAAGATGAAGGGTCTGAAAGTATCTGCTTTGCGTTAGGATTATCTCACGCATCATGCCTGTGATCCCGGTTGTTGGATAAACTCATTCATGAAACTCACTCGTCTCTGCTGGCGGTCCGGGCGTTATCCGGGTTGTAGAGGCACTGGTCAATCCGATAAGATCTCCTCCTGCATGCCCCACATATGGGCTTATTCCCGTCACAGCGAATTTTCTTCTCTCTACACGAGTCGCAGGCCAAAACAACCTTGCGGCGTGCACCTGTCCGTCGCTTAGGGTCGCCAGTTACTTTCGGGGGCATTCTGTGAAGACGGGTGACACCCAGTGCTGTGGAGCAGCCCCTGGGAAGGCTGTATGGATAAAATCACGGTACGGAGTCTATTTTCTCTGGAGAGCACGAGCAATGAGTTGCAAGTTCCAACTGGGGCGTGTGAGGAGTAGCAACTCGTTTATCAAGCCGGGATCGTTCCGGTTCCACTTGCGGACCGGGGGGCTCTTCAAAGACCAATAGCAAGTTACAATGGCCAAGATCGCCAGTTCCTAGGACCGGCAGCATTCCGGGGGTTTTCGGGTCTGTTCCAGAGACATGCTAACCAAACTGGATCCACGTCCGAATCTCTCGTGCGTTCTATTATGGGGTTATATGCAACTTCCAGACACGTAGATAATGCTTTTTTTCTACTACTCTCGAATGTCATCAAACTTAGTTTTCCAGAGACAGCGGTAAGCGAAAGCTTCAAGTAAAAATGACACGCAACCTTGCAAAAGTACGCTTTCTTTTGACCCTCGTTCTCTGTGTCCTGCCACGGGCAGCTATCAGAATATCGGCGGCTATTTTTCGTGCGTTCTGGAAGGGATTGCCGCTAGGATCGTCCATGTGGAATGGGTTTGCTGGCGCCCTGATCACCAACACACCCCCAGACCAGTTGCAAGCAGTCCTGCCATCTACGCTAAAGACATACGAATCATGGGTTCTATCTCGTGGGGTTAGTCGTGCGGTGGATGTCTTAGCAGCGGACAATAGCACTCGTCTGCTTTGGATAGGGCCAAGTATATCGGCGAAGGTACTTCTTTTCTTTCACGGTATGCTATTCCATTCATAACGCTGCGTTTCCAGGAAACGATTGCTGAGTGTTGACTAGGTGGCGGATACGTGCTGCCACTTTCTGAAGCGCACCTAGACTGGATGGCATATCTACGGAACGAGGCAGCCAACGCTGGGGTGGATATGAGTGTGTGCATTCTGGAATATGGTTCGTTTTGATCATCGGGGAAGATGTTGCGCGCGTGCTGACATTTCAGACTTGATACCAACCAACCCATATCCCAGACAGTTGAAACAGGCAATCTTCGCAATACAGCGCCTATTGGTTTCCGGGTATAGACCTTCTGATGTAGGTTGGCTTGCAAGTGGATCCTCTTGGGCCAAAGAACTAATATGAGCTCGCACAGATTGTCTTCGGAGGAGACTCCGCTGGAGGCCACCTGTCGCTTTCCCTCATGGCCCATCTCCACCGTCACTATCAATCCAATGAGGTGAAAAAGAATCTCATTCACCTACAGAGCCCTGTTAAGGGATGTTTCCTTGTATCACCGCTATCATCCTTCGACTTCAGTACACCTTCCTACCAAAGGTGGTTCAGTGCCGATATTCTTACTCGCAAAGTTGTAGATGAATGGGGACGCTATCTTGTCAATAACTCTCCCTGGCACGAAGAGATTTCTGCTGGATATGGCTGGGGAATGGCCCTGGATGTTCCAGATAGCTGGTGGGATGGTTTTACGGCTGTAGATAGTATCCTTGTGACCGGCGGCTACGAAGAGGTGTTCAGCGATCATATTCAGCTGTTGGGTGAGACTTTGAAGACAAAATGTAAGGGCAACGTGGCCCTGCACATGAGTAATGAAACCCACGACGGACCGCTTATGGACTTTGAGGCTAGAAGACCGCCCAGTGAGACTACAAGGGCCATCAGAGATTTTATTATAGCTTGCTTTAAGGATTAAAATATATCATGCATTTTCACGCTTGTATTTAAAGTATGAGCTTCTACACTCGACGTTTGGCGTCCTCCAAAACCTGCAGTGATTCTCCTTCGCGCAAGATCAAATTAACGTGGTCCTCGCTTCTTGGGGTTACCTTTACTGGGAAAGGTTCATCAGTTTTGTGATGATTCAGTCGTTTTGGGTTATATGGTCCCGCCTGCCAAATGTCAGCGTTATCATTGATTCCTCACCAATACTTTCTAGCCACTTACTGCTGCATAATTGTAACATAATACTAAGCGTGCCACATTGATGAACAGTCCTCTGAATGCCAGCCTGTAACCAACGCAAATTCGGCGGCCTCCGCCAAATTGCCACAGGCCATGTGCAGCGTCAGTTTCATGTCCATCAAGCCACCGCTCAGGCTTGAATTCCTCCGGGTCTTCGCATTCGTTGCACACTGGGACCTCGTTGATCACGAAGCCAACGCCCGCCGGAAAGTGATAGCCCTCGAACTCCATGTCAGATGTAAGCACATGATCTGGGGTCAGAACGAAAATTGGCCTCCATCGCAGGAGTTCCTTGATCAGAGCGCAGATGTAGGGCATATGCTCAAGGTCCTCAATCCCTGGCAGACGGAGACCCCCTTCGGTGCAACACAATCGGTCAACTTCTTCCCTGGCCTTCTGGAAAACTCTCGGATAACAAAGAGCTGCCATCACGAAGATGTTCAATACTTCTCGAGTTGTGTCGGATCCGGCCTCGAGAAGCTGCATTGCCACGTACATGGCCTCCTGGTCGTCCCCAGTAAACTTGGTGTCTGGGTGCAAAAGGACATCACGAACCCATGATGGGGGCGCTGTTCCTTGCTCTACCTTATCTCTTACTGGAATCCACCATGATTTGTAGACCTCTTCGTTCCAATTACCGAGTTTCTCCCAGTGCTTCCGCCATGGCTGCAAAGCTCGCGGGAGACGATCCAATTCGGGAAACCAGTCGATCAGACTGGATCCGATGCTACCCACAAAATATGTAACAACATTTTGTAGGTCCTCGAGCTCTTTACCTGATTTGACCAGCCGCTCCCCAAGCGCGATGCGGTGGACCACGGAATTCGCGTATCGATAATGATGGCGGTACCATCGCTCCGGTTGGAACAAATACTCAGCAAGCAGCTGGGTACTTTCCAATTCCTGCCATGATGCATATTGTTTTAACGCGGTTCCACTGAGAAGCGAGTGCATCACTCGCCGTTTCTCCGTCCATCCCGAGGGAGGCAGCAGAAGAGAGCGTCCGTTACGGCTAACAATGCCACTAGCAATGGGCATAGGGCTTCGGCCATTCGTTAGTGTGCCGCGTTTTGCGATGATTTCCGAGACCACCCGCTTGCTATTGAGCAAGATCCATGTTTTTGATCCGAGGTGCAGAGTAGTCATCTCGCCATATTTCGCGAGATCGTTGTTCTGTTCGCAGTCAGTTTCCATGACTAGCAATTCTCAGGCGTCTTACATACTATTATATGATCTTGGTCATCCCGAACCTTGCGAACGTCTAACAGGCTTCCAAATATCGGTATTCCTCGAGGGCCAGGAGGGAGCTTGCATCTCTTGCCAGGGGGAGGTCTGCGTTTCCCAACCGGAGTAAAAATCTCTCGGATGACGAGGAATATCGTTGCCAGAAATGCTGCTATGGTCACGAGGGTTGCCGAGAATGGATATTCTCTAGCAATCCCAGATATCTGGGCGTGAACTGACTTGCTCATGGTACCTTGCGTAGGATGGTCAAGACAATGTAGGGATATTCAGTTCCTAGGCTTTTGAAATACTCATTCACTGGTAATGCCAATGACGAAATTTGCTGCTTCGTCTCTCTTTATCCCGGCCATAATTTGGCTTCTGCTACGGAATATCCGGCCCTGTGATGATGAGTTTCGGAAAGAACCCGATGTGGATACTCGCTTCCGGAACTGTCCCGGGTCCTTATGGGGCGTTATTAAAGTAGCGGCAGTACTACAAACTATTTTGCGGCATGATGCCCCCGATGTCCCTTATTTTGGCTTCCATCATACTCATCCTGACCTTATTTTTGTTCCAGCCTAGCCTCTGTGGCATCATGGTTGAGCACGTTCTCGACTGGCTCCGGGACAAAGCCGTGGGATGGAGTCACACGCCGCCAGTGAACAAGATCGATACTCACCATCATATCGTTCCACCATTCTATGCAAAGGGTAACAGTCGCTCTCGGTCGAAGTCTATGAACCCGCTCAGCTAACCCGACTACAGCCGTGGAACAACAAGGGGGCGACCCCAGTGGCTGGCCCACTCCCAGCTGGAACCCTATAGCATCCAAACTGTTGATGAAGCGAGTTGGCGTGAAGACTGCGGTGCTTTCGGTGACAGCTCCAGGGGCATGCATTGCCCCTGACCGTCAATCACGCTCCCAACTGGCCCGACAAATGAATGAATATGCGGCAGACCTGCGAGACAAAGACCCCGACCACTTCGCCTTTTTCGTATCACTGCCCAATATACTCGACACTGAGGATGCGCTTGCAGAAATTGCTTATGGGCTGGATACCTTGCATGCGGATGGTGTCACTCTGTTTACGCGCTATGGCCCTTCCAATACCTATCTCGGTCACAGGGACGTGGAGCCTATCTGGGCCGAACTCAACAGACGAGGCTGTGTCGTCTTCATCCATCCCACCCATCCTGTCGACATCCGCCCTGTCAACCCAAAACTACCCCAGCCGGCTATCGACTATCCCCACGAGACGACCCGCACAGCAATGGATATGATCACCAGTGGAACCACACTGAAGTACCCAAACTGTAAAGTCATCCTGTCGCACGCAGGTGGGGCCTTGCCGTATCTCATCTCGCGGGTCACGACACCCATGAAAAGGGCCCCAGACGTTGCAGTCTCATATCGCATAGGAACCACTCATGACAAGGCGATGGAAGCATTCCGTAGCTTTTACTTTGACCTGGCGTTGAGTTCTTCGCCGCAGGTTCTGGATATGCTCTTGAAGATGGTTCCGCACGACCACATCTTGTATGGAAGCGATTTTCCATACGCACCGATAACTGCATACCCAGCGTTTTTAGAAGAGTTGGAGACCTATGACATGGATCAGGAGTTGCGGGACATGATCAATTTCAAGAATGCTTTGAGGCTTTTCCCGCGTTTGGCGAACCGGACTGGCCCGGCTATTTAGTTAGTGGCCAAATAAACTTTTATATTTTTAGTTCTTTGCTGTCGATATCCCATACGTTGTTGTAATCAAAACCTTGATTTTCAATGTTGAGGACTGCGTGGATCGCTGTATCGGCTATTCTAGTCATAATCAAACAAAGGTAGCCTTGGCCATGGCCGTTGTGTATCATTACAAGAGTCTCAGCAGTTGGTGTATACGGCTAATGAATTCTAAAAATTCGGCGAAGGATATAGACATGTATTCATGGCTGGCATTTATGAGCAGTCTAATAGTTGTAGTTCGTATTACTAAGGTCGACCACAAAATATGAATTTTTTCCAAAGTAGATATTCAATGCAACAACAAAATAAACTTTATTATGCGCATTATATGCGTGAAGCCAATTTTGAACCTGTACAGCAAAGAGACGTATGATCTGAGATACTCCTCAGGACCGTAGACACTATTCGGAGTATCACCAAGTACTTGTGGCGTGCCTGAACTGACCTGCCAAAAAAACTCGAAAAGGATGCCTCGGATTTGGTGCACAATTTGGCCACGAATCTGTTGGACTAGCTCATCCTTGGTAAGGGTAGAGATAGTCGGGTTAATGGTATGATAACAAAGAATGGCGGACGTCATAGCCTTCACAATGCTAGTATGAAGTTGAAGATTTGGTGGATTTACGGCATGACCTTACTTAGCAGAAGAATTAATTTGCTTCCCTGCTCCAGGGGGTTATATGATCCAACTTATCTGTTTTTTTATTTTGAATAAAACTTTTAGCATCACGCTCATTATATATTTAACTGATGCCCTTAATCCGTGTTATACTTCTGACAATCAGAGAAGTTTTAGAGCGGAGAGGCTTGGAAAGACCAAAGGATACTTGGGGCATTCAATAGCTGACTAGTTAGTTACCATAATGGCAATTTTTCGTAACTTGTCTGTACGACTTGACTAGGTAAACATGCTGGATTAAGTCTAACCCACTTACCGCCCTGCTGCAGCTGATGCGAGTCAGGGGCAAACAAAGACGGAATGCTGCTGCAGTCGTCCCCCTGTATTCGAAGTCAAGAGAGTCAACTCATCCTTCCTTTCGATAATTCTTTAACTCAATCCTCCAACTATGGTGAAACTGCGTTGTAATCTCAGGAACTTATTTCCATGCTTTAGCCATATGTCACAAGCTGGTATCTCTCGTTTACCTTATTTTTCACTGAGAACAGTGACTTCACAAGGGCTTCCTCTACGGCAGTTTCCTACTTCAGGCTACGTAACCTTAGATCCCGCCGATAAGATTGAGGAAGAGACTTTACCACTCTATAAACCGGAGAACTACTATCCGGTTTCTATTGGCGAAGTCTTCGGTTCCAGATACCAAGTGGTCTCAAAGCTGGGATATGGCACTTCCTCTACTATCTGGCTTTCCCGAGATCTTCAGTAAGGTTTTCGCTAGAGGAGTGCAATTCCATGTCTCTAATACTTTACAGAGAGGGGGGTTACTATACCCTGAAGCTATGTGCAAAGGGACAAAGCTCCGATCGAGAGATTACTATTTCTGCGCATTTGAAGCAATCCGTCAATGAGATTGGAAAAAGGATGCTTCGCATAGTCCTGGACTCCTTTGATGTTGTTGGACCACAAGGGAGCGTGTTTATCTGCTTGATATACCAGCCTCTTGGAATGAGTTTCACTGAGTTTCAAAACTTGCTCCCCACAGGGAAGTTCCCCAAGGAACTCATTCAAAGAAGCATCCAGCTTGTTTTGATAGCATTATCTTCTATGCATGAAAGCAATGTCGTCCATACTGGTATGGCTATAAAGCTGGGTGAAAAGAGTAATGGATGGAATCAGTGTAAGCTGATGATCATAGATCTTTCACCGAACAATATACTCCAAGGAGTGCAAGATATCTCCATCTTGTCCAAAATGGAGGAAGATGAAATAGAACGACCAATTGCCAGAAAGG
>NT_166529.1:283955-337378 GCF_000002855.4 Aspergillus niger | reverse complement strand
GGCTAGGGAACTTCAGCTCTCCGGCGAGGACAAAGTCCCTTTCCTAAAATTCTTACGCAGAATATTTCGATGGCTTCCGGAAGAACGACCAACAGCGGAAGAACTCGTGTATGATGATTTTCTGATGCAGCCATTTATGGAAACAAGAGATCAATAAGCAGAAACTAGAGTTTGGAGTTGTTGGAGCTGGGAAAGACATGAATGCGGTGTAGTGTTATCATTCATATGATGAGTGACGGACTATACAATAGAGAGTCCTGCAATCCATAATCACAGATGATCACCATGTGTTGGCAGTCACCCGTGCTCAAATCGAGTCATGCACACCCGATTGACTCTTGGTGGCCCATCTGTATGTGACGGGTCCGTAACCAGTGGGACCTGACGAGTTCAGTTAACATAAAGATATGCGTTAACTGAGGTAGAAGAAAGGCACAATATCGTCCAAAGACAAAGAGATGTTTTGGCAACGATATTCATGCTCCATCTTGAGCCTTAATTGCTATAAAGTGTGGTATTTGAAGTGTAGGCCGGGGCTACACGGAAGAGGTGCCGATGCTGGGGCGGCTTCTTGCCCAATTGGATTCGCTCTGTACCGAAACCCGGAAAGATACCTTATCGTATACCCAAAATGGATAACTAGCGCGCCTAACGCTTGGTATCCGTAATTTCGATACTCGATTAGGATAAAATTTCCTGGTAGACCGCCAGATCTATGCGCCCATCTATATGGCTCGGTTCGGAACGGAGGCGACTCGCAAAAGAGAAATTCTAATCAAGTTAACTTCTGGCTGTCAGATTAATAGGCGGCCCACTTGCCAACTGAGAGTTGCAAATATAAGTTCTTGGAGCTGTTCTGGTGGGCGACGGCTTACAACTTTATTTACCTCCTCCTCATTTCCTTATTCTAGAACGTCGCCGCTCCATCGAGTGACGCGAAAACCTCGAACAGATCAAAACACAGACTTTTGGGCCACGGCTTCTAGATTATGGCCCCGAACAACACGTCATATTTAATTGTCGGCGCCGGAGTGTTCGGTGTATCGACCGCCTACCACCTGATTCAGAAATACCCCAATGCGACCGTAACTTTGGTGGACCGAGATGCATACGATGCCGAGTCTCGTGTGGCCGCCTCATGGGATTGGAACAAAGTCGTTCGTGCAGACTACGATGACATGACATATTGCAAATTAGCTCTCGAAGCGCAGGAAATCTTCAAGTCCGATCCACTTTGGCAACCATACTTTCATCAGACGGGTGTCTATTGGACATGTCGCAGCGACTATGCGCAAAACGTCATCACCAATCACAAGAAGCTTGGCCGCAACGACGATATCATTGCCCTTCCGGTCGCCGAAGCTCGAAAGCTATATAACGGAATTTTTGACAATGCGGATTATACTGGGGTCAAAGAGGTTCTCATCAATCGGGCCAGTGGCTGGGCTGCTGCTGGAGACGCCCTTCGAGCAGTGACCAAAAAGTGCTTAGATCTGGGAGTCAAGTATGTCAAGGCTGATATTGCGACTTTGGAATTTGATGGTCGCGGCTCTTGCATTGGCGTCAGGACGAGAGATGGAGATGTTCTATCGGCTTCACGGGTCGTAATTGCTGCCGGAGCGTTCACTCCCACCCTGTTGGAATGGAGCGCTGCGAAGAGCGGCAACGGAGGTCTAAGAGCCGGTGATCGTATCTTGGCCGCTGGTATCACGACAGGAATGGCACAGCTTGACAAGGAGCAGTATGAACGGTTCAAGGATATGCCTGTTGGTTTCCAAGGCTATACACCGGAAGAGGGTAAGTTGCCATCATTCGGAACATGCCTGTGAACCAACTAAGAATATCTCAGGCAAGCCCTTCATTGGCACCATTCCTCCGACTAAGGATGGAGAGTTGAAATGGTGGGGTTCCAAGATTTTTACAAACACTCGCGAGGTTCTACCAGGCCGCCACATCTCCTCTCCTCCTCCCACGGATGATTACAACCAATGGAAGGTTCCCGGACCTCTGAAGCAAGATATTGTCGAGTCAAGAAACTTGTGGTATGGGCCTAAGAGCGCTGAATGGAAGATGACGAAGCACCGAATTTGCTGGTTTGTACTCCTTTTAATTGTGACCTTCGAAAGAATTTCAGGTCTAATGATCCCCAGGGACGCTTTTACCACTTCTGCCGACTTTATTATCTCTCCTCACCCCGCCTCCAAAGGGCTATATGTGGCAACCTGCGGCTCATTCCACGGATACAAGTTCTTCCCTGTGCTTGGAAAATACATCCTTCAAATGATTGAAGGTGAGCTGGAACCGGAGCTGGTTGAGAAATGGGCATGGGACCGACAGCGCCCTGATTCATCCCAAAATGTTGAATATCCGA
Source organism: Aspergillus niger (assembly GCF_000002855.4). Lineage (NCBI taxonomy): Eukaryota > Fungi > Ascomycota > Eurotiomycetes > Eurotiales > Aspergillaceae > Aspergillus > Aspergillus niger. The sequence goes on along the minus strand of NT_166529.1, from coordinate 335,007 downwards.
ACGCGGAGATGAAGCATCTTCTGGAGCCCCCAGCGAAGCTCTAGTGAAGAGACAAAATCACTTCTGAGTATTATGCCACGAGAACAAGATCACGGTAAACATGTGTCACGTAATATCATAACCTAACGATAGGATGGGATCCCCATGCCAACAATGGGATAGGAATACCATTGGAACAATAGGAGGGACTGAATATATAACGAAATTCCCTTGAACACATGTCTGTGGTTCTTCGCGGTCAATTATGCTTTGCCACTCGGATCTATTGTTGATCTACTTCACTGCCCGATATTGAGCCAAACATCCTATAAGTAGGGAAGCTCTTAGCACTCCAAGGGCCCGACTCCGTGTATAACGTTGTACGTAACGGGACGGTTGTGAACAAGATTCAAGGCCTGAATACTTGAAGCAAGTATCACGCCGAAGACTCCGTTTCACCGCGCTCTGCCAGTAGTGTGTAACACCAGTCTGTTATAGATTCAAGTGTTTGCTAGGTAGCATCTAGGAAATTTTAAATGAGCTCATTACGAATTGTATGGTTCCCTTGAGCGAGCAATGTTTTCTATGACGCCTTGTTTATTATAGCTCAAGAATGGAGGCCACTTGCAGAATGCCTGAAGTGTATACCTAAAGTTACTGTTTTCTTTGTTCTCTCACACCACCCCCATGGAACTAGACTCATTAATTACTCAAAGAGGCTATAACTCCCTAGCCTCAGTCTTGATTGTTACCGAATTCCTTGTTGTATTCATTCCTAACGAAAAATCTTCCACAGCAGACCCATCCCTCAAAAGACAGCTGAACTCCCCGCTTCGGGAAAGGGGCAGTCGTATCCTCCTAAATAGTTTTTGGCAGTGATTCATATATTATGAATAAGGCAAATTGTAATTTCAGGCATGCCGCTGCAAATTTTTGCGAAAGCCTAATGCTTTCAGCTATACGTCCTTTATTCAATCAGGTTTGAGTCTTGATCTGGAATATCGGTTGTCCCAGAAGATCCATGTCGATCTAACCAAGGCCATTCCCAGGGCCCAAACTGTGACTAACTCTGCCATTTGGCTCCATTTTGGAATCTCGAATCTCCGAGATAGCGGGATTCTTCCATTCAACAAAAAGGTCTACAGCACGCAGACGAATAGGGGGAGTCGAAGCCGCTAGCTGCAGGCTTTGTGCTGTCGTCAAAGCGCAGCCCCAAGTATCGTCGATGGTGATCATCATATTAAGCGCAACAGCAGCATCCCGGATTGTTCGCGCCTTAGCAACTTTCTTGTTCCATTCTTATATACATACCAGGCTTTATATAGGATACCATACTATGCATTATCGAAAAGTCCCTGGTTGCAAAGCGGGTATCCCAAAGCGGCCAACAGATACTAGTGGAGGCAGTCAGGAAAAACAAGATTCCGCCGCGCCCGCTGTACCCGCTTGCCACCGACACTGACCAGCACGTTCCTAAACTTCACCATCCGTTACATACATTGTAGAGAATTCCCGTCATGTCTCAAGTCCAGTCATACCGTAAAAGAGTGTCTGTCGCTTGTGATGTTTGCCGAAGGAAAAGAATCAAGGTAAGGGAAATCCTTAGCAGTTAATCTTAATCAAATGGTACCAAAGCTATGAGCTTCTATGAGCTCTAACGTTCGATATTGATTTAGTGTAATGGTGCCAAACCATCCTGTGCTGGATGCTTGGGCCAGGCTGAAAAGTGTGAGTATCAGTATGATAAGGAGAAACGCAAGTAAGCATAATTTCGGTCATATTCCTCGTCACTCTGTCGTTGACTCGAATCAAGGCCACCAACCAAGCAGCACATACAAGCACTGCAGGCTCGTATTGAATTTCTGGAGTCACAATTAGCCCAATATGAACACAAAGAAGGGAAGACTCTTACTACAACAACTCACCAAATGCTAGACCGAGATGAAACATTTGGGAGTAGAGAACTTTCTGGCACCCAGCCTCGATCCCTAGACCCGATTGACGATATCACTGATCTTCTTGGGGGCCTAAGCATTGGGGAAGGCGATCAGCTGCGATACTTTGGATCGCGGAGCAATCTCAGCTTCGTAGAACGGCAGGGCACAAAACACACTACCTTTCGTCAAAACTCACATCAGCCATTACAGCGTATCGATATGGATCCCCAAATCCAGGAAGAACTCCTTGATATTTACTGGAAGTGGCAGAACCCTTGGCAGTACCTTGTTTATCAAAAGGTGTTTCTCAGGGGTCTGGAAAACCAAATAGACGATGGATACTGTACCCCGTTGCTTCTTCACTCCATGATGGCTTTGGCAGCGAGATACTCTGACAATCCTGAAGTCCGCACTGTTCCCAATGATCCGAGTACCGCAGGTGACTGTTTCTCCCACAAAGCCCGAGCTCTCTTATTCGAAGAGATCAAGGCTCCACGGGTTTCCACAGTAGTGGCCGCTGCACATATATCTCTATATGAAATGGCCAAAGACAATGAACCAGCTGGTTGGATCTACCTCGGTATGTGTACCTCCCAACAAACCCTTCGTTGAAATATCTCCTTAATCTGGTAGCTCATTTCGGACGCAGGAATTGCTATTCGGATGGCGTATAATCTGGGACTACATATTGACCCACATTTGTGGGTTTCTTCGGGATTCATGGCTTCTGAAGAAGCTGAGCTGCGGTCAATCGCATGGTGGGGTTGTTATATGATTGAAAAGTAAGCGTGCAGTTTACTCACGTGTTAACAATGCTCTAACGGACAAGGTTGTTTACTGTCGGCATTGGTCGACCAAGTATCATTCATGAGCGCGATATACAGGTCAATTTCCCATCCAATTTAGCCGATGTTGAATATGGCCAATGGAACGGAGACTCGATGCCCTCGATAGACCGTTCACCTTTATCCTACTCTATCACTACTTTACATAATACATGCCGACTTTTACGCTTAGCAACACGTCCACTAGATGACATGTAAGAACTCTATCAGTTTATTCTTTCGACTCTTGGCCGCTTCGGTCAAATCGCTCATGTTCGCCTATAGATATACCCCTGAACAATTTGTTACCTCGGCCGAGAAGAAAAGTATTATGACAAAAACAAATATAGCGTTAACATCTTTTTATAACAACTTACCAAGTGTTCTTCGTCTGCCACCGACTTCGTCAAGGCCGTTGCCGCCGCATATGTATTGTTTCCAGTACGTGCCATGACCAACGTTGGGAAGTTCCCAATACTAACTGATGCTCCTTCAGCATGCACTTTTACACTTTGGTCATCCTTCTCCATCGACCATTCATCAACATACCCAGCAACGCCCGCCCTCCTCAGCGCTCCATGAATGGAGCTGTCTCTACTAGCCTGGAAACATGCACAAAAGCCGCAGAAAAGGTAACAGTTCTTTTTAGGGCTTACGCTAAATTCTTTACCTTGGTAAGACCACCCCATTCGTCGCAATTTCGAGTTAACGTAACGAGTACTAATATTCTTTATCACCAGAGGAAAATATCAATATCCGTAGTCGATACCGCCCGCACCGCCGCATTCATCCATCTATTCAACAGTACCGCCAAAGACCACCAAATTCGGGATAAATCCAGACAGCTTTTTCTCGAAACGCTCCAATATCTAGAGCAAATGAGCATCGCCTGGGGCTGGGCAAAACGTTCAGTAAGGGCACTTAGCATGATTGCACGGAAATGGAGGGTGCATGATATTCTGAACAACCGGGACTCATCGTCTGTCGAACCATCTCTTGCACATCAGCATGAACGCCAGGACCGTGATTCAGAGCTTGCAGGTGACTTTGATGCATGGCTACAGGACCCATTTGACTTACAGTCGGCAGTTCAGGTCATAGACAATAACAATTCCTCGCTCGGAGAGGGCTTCAATTTGGAGCAGGAATTATTTCATCTTCAAGACTTTTTGTCTGTAGGTGATGATGCATATTCGTCAAGCTCTTTCTTGAACACCGATTGGGAGCATGAACTTGGTCTCTGACGTTTGAGGGACTTCTGTCTGGATCGTCTATGGACCTTATCAGTAATTTGAATGAAGGCATTGTGCAATGGAGTTTTCAAAGCATAGAAGGGGGACAGTGTATTGTATTTATTACGCCATCGGAATACCCATCCAATTACTACTGCGTTTATTATATTCGTAGATTATTGTATGCTTTATACGTAACGCTAGTAATATTGAGATTTCAGGAAATTTTGAATATTCCGAGACTTTTGACCATGTAGTATATAGAAAGCGTGTTCCTTGGCTACGCAGCTCCGCGTTACACATAGCAGCCAGCCCTAATCATGAGACATCTGCCCACCTTCAGACTATAAGTTCGTTTTACAACTGAATTAAGCATCATTAATCAAAGCCCCTGTATCCAACAAAGACTGAACAAAAGAAGTAACCGCACGAACAGCAATCACCGCAATCCTATCCCCATCGCCCGCATCAGGATCAAAAGAACAGACAGTCAAAGACCTAGGCGTACTCCTCCTAGGTACAAGATCCATACAACCCAACAATTCGGACTCAAATAATCCCCCGGGAGAAGGATAATCATTAACCTTCCCATATGACTCGTCCAATACATCCAAATCCAAATGCACCAAAGCCGGATCATACGACTTTGCTTCCAACTGCTTACTCAACTCACCCACAAAATCAACCTTACGCTCGGTTTCACCCCATATGGCAACCATCCCCGCATCAAATACCCTCTGACGCTGAACATCGCTCTGATCCCGTAGCCCACAGTACAAAAAGTTGCCATCATAAGTGAAAGGCTTGTATCCCGGAACCGTCCTCGTAAGAGTCTTCCAGCTCTCCCCACGGAGCATGGAAAGTCCCATCGCGTCGAGATAGCCGTTCTCGTTGACGTCCGGTGAGTCGAGATCATCGTGAGCGTCGAAGTAGATGAATTTCAGATCATCGGTGTTGAGACCGCAGGCTACCGCTGCGCTTGCCATGCAGTTGCCTGATAGGATGATAGGGAAGGTGTTGTTTTTCACGGCTTGGGTGACGGCCGTAGATGTGCGTCGGAGGAGCTCGAAGCTGCGACCAATTTCGCCTTCGAATTCGTCGACACGGTCGAGTTCGATGAAGTTGACTTTTACGCCTAGGTCTTCGAGGGCTTGGATGATTCCGTGTTGGCGGATGCGGTGGGGGCCGTTGCCAACTCGGTGGTCGCGGATGCCGACGTGGTAGGGTGAGAAGATGATGGTGATGGCGTTGGCGGGCATGGCGGAGGTGACAAGTGAGGTTCGATGGGAATGCTGAACATGGAGAGAAAAGGGAAGTTTTGGGTAATTATCTATTGGGAAGTTTTAGCCTTATATAGTGGTTCCTGCTGCATGCATGTGGGGTGGTATTCCGTATCGACGATGTAATGATTTGATACTGACTTTTCAAGTGTAACGTGGATACAATCACTTTCCAGCAACCCTACTATTATATAATGATGAAAGTGGCCCTCCTCAGTATAGCCTGAAGCTTGCATTGTCTTCTAGAATTTATTGATTATGTTTTTCTTCTGGAGCCATTTGGGGTTCTTACATTTGTTGTGAATTTTCGTGTAACTCTTATGTAAATTACGATTTCTCCGGACATTTACACGGATGGGCATTATCCAGGCGAATGACATAACGTTCTGCCTCGTTTCCCACCTAACCTTTTTCGAGCATTTTCTTCAATGTCTAATGCAGGGAGAGCTAGGCTACTTTTAAATGAAATCAATGGACTGGAGAAGGAGGAGATGATGTAATGAAAATCAGTACAACATCAAATGTAATTTGGAGTGATGAAATATGATGGGGACTCGGTTCAGAGTTAGTATTTTAGGTTACTATTCTCATGTTGTTAGCTCCATAGAAACAGTTTTCAATGCGTAACTCCTCCCAAAAGGGTCATTGTTATCATTGACATGAAATCATGATTGTAATACTATGCTGTAACATGATTATGTTAATCTTGTTCTTGGATCCACAATTAACAATACGGATTGGCTAGTATCTTCGCGTTCTATATTGACTGCCACTGTACAATGGCCCCTTAATGATAGACGGTCATTCCCAGTTCCCTCTCACCTAGAATCCTTTAGGTCGAACTATCGGATACATCGTCAACTCTAGGTCCCTGATCTTGTTTGTCTTCGGGATCTACGATGTTTACTGACTCCAACTGGGCAGTAAGACGTTCTCCTTCCACTGGCTGGTCATGTTCTGTGTTTGCTTTCTCGGGCTCCTGAGATAAGTCCTGCCCCAAGTCAGACGTGATATGAACCATAATGGTCCCACCGGGCTGGATGTCGGAGTCCCAACTGTCGCGTGTGATGGGATTACCATCGAGGCTGGTGAACCTATAATTCCCTTTGGCAATGTGAGGCGCGAGAATATTATCGGACCGAAAGACTTGCTGCATGAGTCCCTTCATTGCCTGGGAAATTATATCAACTTATATCCTTCGTCTTCTGAATTCGTCCTGTAGGGGACAGAGCAACTCACAGCAAAGGGACGACACTGATTAAATGGAAATAGAAAGGCCCTGCCCACTGGATCCTTGAGCGTCACTAGGGATGTAGAATCTGTCTGAGCCACCCTTTTCTTTTCCTCTTCAATTTGAAAGTGTCTCCTGAATCTGGCTACTTCTTGCGTAAACCTCACACGCTCCTGCTTCATGGCCTTCTTCTCCCTTTCAACGAGGTCTCCCGTCTGTTTGGCCCGCTCCGCATCTCGACCTTGTCGGATCAACCTTTCTAACGACAATGCGGTATCATCAGCTGCAGCATCGCTACGGTAGGGAACTTGTAAGATCGCTCGGGGTATTCCACCTGGGCCATCTCGTCGCACATCTGATGGCCCTGGAACCAGATCAGGGACCCGATATCCAGCTAATGTCGAATCGGGAATATGACCCTTAATTTCTGCTGATTTTGGAATCTGCTTTGCTGCTAGAGAATCTGTGCGGCCGAAATACCTGCCGGTAGAAATCAACGAGGATCGAATCTCGCCGGGCAAGTAGTGACCTGTACGGGATAGTTTCATTCCCACCAATTCAGCCTCAGTACCTCGTCCTGTCTCGACTAAGAAGTCGAAAAGCATGTTCCTTTCAATATATTTGAGCAAAGCGTTGTCAAAAAAGACAATGGCAGAGCTTTCATGCACCGCTGTATCATAATCAAAGCGAAAAGGAAAGGAGTGGTCGAATGCAGAGAAGCGACTATACAGATCTTCTCGCAATCTCTCACAATCGGGAGCGTTGCTATAATCCAGGGCAATGCACTCGTCGATCAAGGATTGGAGATACCCGCAAGTGTCACTCATTAGGTCGCGATTCAGCCGGGTCAGGTCCCTTAGTGCTTGAAGGCTTTGGTCCCAGTCCAGTGAATGCCAGAACATTTGATGAAGCACAGACCGCTCCAGACGATAATCTCCCAGACCCCTGACGCATTCAGATATAGATTCGAGGCTTTGAAATGAAGGAGGATCGTTAGGAGTCTTTGGTAGCTCTGTTCCCCTGGTCATAGACAGCTTTCTCTGGTGAAGGAATTGCATATTGTCGAAAGACTTCCAAGTCCAGCTATCAGGAACCAGCCTCGTATTCTTTACTAGCGGTTGGACATGACGGGAGAATGGCAAAATTCGAATGCTCTCAGACAAGAGCCAATCCAAGTATGGTCGAGTGCTGATTAAGTGTGGGTATTCTAGGAGTATTGCCGATGCTAGGGAGCGGGATCTCTGTAAGAATTGGCAGCCCGCCACCTGGACAATTTCACTAAAGCGTTCCGCACTCAGGAAATCCGCAAGCAGGCATGCGTTCGCAAACTCAGCCAACAGAACCTGCTCATCCTGGAACGACATCTCTGCCGGCTGAAGTAGAACTTTCTCGGCCTCAGAGATGTTTTTCAGTTCGAAGAATTCCTCAAAGCGTCCGTTAAAGATGTAATGTCCATCCGGGGACCCAAGCATGGGCAATATAGACCGTAGAATACGGTGTGCATCCCATGAAAAGCCTTCCTGGAGCAGGAAACGATACCAAGAACCTATTCGAGGAGGGCTTTGCCGGGGAGTTCTATATCCCCTCGCATGTATTTCGCCACTATCGCCTTTGTCGTCTAACTTTACTGTCCCATTACTAGAAGCAGACCAGTACAAAAGGGGATTGAACGATTCGGTCTCGAGAAGGTTGGAGTATGCGGCCGCGTTGGTGATTATACGTACGCACATCTCCAATAATTGAATCTAAGAGGGAATCAAATAAGGAATGCTGACTCATGTTCAATTGCCAACTTTTAAAACGCACCTTAACGCCAGTAGATAAACTGGGGACTTTTGAAACATGTTTCCTCACCGACAAATGGCTCAGCGTCTCTTTCGCCATGTTCAATGCAGGTACTATTGCTCCTTTAGTATAGATCTCCGCAAAGGCCTTCAAGATTTTCAGCAAGATGTATTCCTCCTTCGAATATTCAACTAGATGGTCCTTCAAGCGACTTGAAATAAACTGATGCAAATTCCCGAAATTCCCTTGCTCCAAGAGGAGGTCTGCATATTCGGCTACCACGGGGAAGAAGTCGACATAGGGTGCGAGGCGTCTTTCAAAGTAACGAATACCCTTTTTAAAGTGGCCCAATCGATTTAAGCGCGCAAGGTATCCTAGCTCATGTTCCAGATCCAAAGCAACATCCAGATTGAGGTGCGCAGTGATGTCTTTGTCGTTGTCACCAGATGAAATCAACCAGTCGTCCTGCTTGCTAACCCTAAATGGGGACGGCGCTGCTGCCCAGTACCTACTTTGGACTCGTGGCGGCGGTTTATAAGCTTTTTTGCCGGGCTTCAGCTCGTCTGGAAGTGGGACGTCTGCCCATTCTGCGTGCGAGTCGTGAGATGCGTGGCTTCCAGTGATGGACGGTGGCGCGATCTCAACCCCGGATTCCGATGAATCTTCTTCATCTGAAGCACGGTCTGAGCCTATGGTAATATTGAGCGTCATGAGAGCCTGTTAAGTGGGATCATGAAATGAGTAATTCATCTCTCCTTAGGCTGAAATTTATGGGACACAGGTTACAGCCTTGCCAAGACCCCTCAAATGCACATGTGGCACGAATGAGAGAGCTTCATTTTAGCGCTATAGCACCGCCACAGTCAATGAAAAAGAAAAGAAAGAGGAAAATGGTGAGTGAAGAATAATTTAACCCAGGCTGGGCGCCCCTCGCCCCTTCCCGCCAGCTAATGTTCACGTCGCCTTCAACTTAGTACTGGAATAACCCATCAGATGCAATGCCTGCCAAACGATCAACCACCCAAGCCAAGCCTTTCAGATATGTCGATGAGTGTCAAACACGCTCAAGTGCAAGCCTTGGGGATCTCAAACTTGGCAGAATTCGCGTCGATTGCTGCTTTCTGATATCCAAGACGCAGTGGGGTAAGCTTCGTGGGCAGGATGCAGGACTGATGTATTTGGATCTCACATTTCATCAACCCACCGACTGCAAGCTCTCACAAGCGACCATTACCATGAACTTCCATGAGGCCGAGCACCGGAGGAGGCGAATTAACACAGGTCTCGAGGTCACTGAGTTCTTTGGACCAAAAATCCTCACCGGGGAGAAACGAGAGCGACAAGTGTCGAAGTCTTTCGAGGCCACTCCCAAAGTAGGCACCGCTAATGCCAGTGTCGAAGGTATTGGCATTTCACGAAAGACTCAAGCCAGTTATGCGTCGCGGTGGAAATTCACTGGTTCCCGATTTACGGATGACTCTGATGACGAATCATATACTCCAAACAATCGATATAGACAGCTTGTTTGGCACCTGGAAGAAAATGAACTAGAGCGACAAGCGGTTCACCACTCAATCGTGCACACTGCACTTACCTTCCATCATGACTCCTCTCCATTCTACCTCGACCTGCAGATCGAAGTCAAGATGCAGCGATGGCATCACCGAGTCCGGCAACGCCTTGTTTGTCCGCCACGGAATAAGAAGGCCCTTACTCGAGCTAAGATCAAGCCCGTCGTCTCTGCAACAGACGATCCTTACTTTTCCAAGTTAGTCAGGAATATAGATCAAGTTATGGTCGAAGAGAACTTACATCCAGTGGCAGGTAAGTCACTCTGGAGATCGGCAACTCACTGAACATATTCATTAAGAGACTTACAGAAGTATCCGACCCCAAACCTGCTGCTGTTCCAGATGACACACTAGGCAAAGATCCTGACACGGAATTTAGCGAGATCTGTCTTCCGAATGAAGCCTTGCTCGAGCTGGCACGACAGTTGACTGGAAACAAATCTCCAAGTACCCTGGCGCCGCCCAGGAGCAGCTCGGCTGCATCCACACAGACCGTGAACAGCTCTGACTCTACCCTTGTCGAATCTGAGACGATAAGCCAGTCCGATGAACAGGCAGAAATAAAATGTACCAGTTCCGAGGCTGGTAATCCGATAACCGTCGATCCTCCTAAGGAGATTATCAAGACCACTACGATCCCGGAACATGCATCCCGCGTGGCACTCTCTGGGGCTCGGCATACTTCGCAAGTTCTGGCGGCTTTGATAGCATGGCTAATCCTGGGTTTGAATGGACTACACGCGGGGCTTACTCGAGCTGGTAGGGGCCTTGAAAAGAGCTGATGTCGCATTATGCGGTCAGACTACGTCGACATCATGTATTGAGCTCCAGAGCTGGACTCATGTCTTTCATTGTTCTTTCTCTTTCCTGCTTTATAGATTTTTATTCTGTATAATAAATATTTACAATTCATATCATTACCTCAGTTCAATCATTTGCGCTCCCTAACCCCTAGGCTATTCAAGAAACTACTAGATGCTTTTTGAGCCCGGCTTGCAACTGAAAAGACCCAGTCTCCCTACACCGAGTGCTGTATGCACTAGTTACATCTCCCGAACAGATAATAGACACATCATTTTCCACATTTCTCATGTGTCTTAGGGCCTTTGCGCTGGTGTTGATTTGAGTTGACGTGATGAATCAGAAGTCGAATCTATCCGACCAAATTAACATGTACGAACGATCCAATAGTCCAGCTAAAGTTAACGGTTTATCATGGAATTATAGTAGCAGAAAAGGGTCAACCATAAGGCTCTCAACAGGTCAAGTGACCGACTTGCTTCATGTAAAGCGGAGATCAGAGAGCTATTTCATTATGACAGCGCTTGCTACTGCAGCAGTGATAAGGCATACACGTCATGCTGGGCACGCTTATGCCCTGACTGAGAACTATACCTCTGCTTGCACTCTACGCATAGTAGCCCTGAAGTCGCATATTTGCTGACCAATCACGATCCGATCTATGGATGATGGACGCCACTCTGTGTCTAGTAGGTGGCCCTATGCGTCTTCCGCATTATGCGCAAGTCTACTCGATTGGAGCGTAGATGCCAAAAGCGCACCGAGTAGGGACTTCTATATTCGGGCCGCTGGGGACCAGAAACTAAACTTAAGCTCGGCCCGGCTACGCAACAGCCGGGCCGAGCATATTATTGAATACCATCGCGAGGTTCATGCCAGTTGAAGGACAGGAAGCAGTGCAAGCTAGTATGGGTGAATTCGGGAGGACTAGGAACAAGTGAACAAAGAAATCGGATGGCGGGATATCTAGCTTTGCGCTTCTCCAGCTGGGGACGTCGCGATCAGGCCTGGAACATGTCCCTGAATGGATCGAATAAACCGGTGAGCTAGCCTTTCAACATCACTGGAAACTTTGTCTAGCTCGTATCCACATAGAATGGCCATTTTCGAGCTCTCATCTCGGGTTTGTGGCAAGATATGCTTTTTCCAAATGGGCCAGACTATTACATTGACATGGCTGTGCTTCTGTTTCATCGTGAAATGATCGGTCATCAATAGACGAATGAGCTTGCAATTGACATGAAATTGGACCTCTGTTTATCAGTTGGAAGTTAATCACCTGGCTTGCCTCTTAATCCATGTTTTGAAGGCTTGTATTCGCCTTATGTAGACACCAGCCGGTATGAATGTCACCTCTCACAAGTGGTACAGGCGGCCCTATATCGGCCCGAGCATACAACAACCCGAATAACCATTTCGATAAGTTCGCCAGAAATATACCTGGGAGATGGTCCATCCAATCACTCGCAGCCTTAACTGGTGGCTGATTATTATCTCCCCCGCATTCGATCATCGCTGCTCCCCGCATCGGTCTTACAATCCATAAACCTGGGGAAATTGTGGAGAACGCGTGGTGCTATACATCATTGAGTCGATGTTGGCCCAATCTGGACTCGTATCCTGGTGTTCAGTAATTAGACAAATGCCGCATTCTATCAGCTGAGCTGGTGTGTGCGAAATGTGGCTTGCCACGCATCGCGGGGGCAAGCGCGGTGATTCGTATTGCATTGTGGGAGGTTTCATTGATATATGGCTGCAGCCTGCTTCGATTTTCTCTCGGAAATCAATCTATCGGGAATTTCTAAGCTCGTTTTCAAATATCTGCCGTCAGCCATGTCATCTACGGACATTGAAAAGCCCCCTAGTGTCGAACGGATCGAGGATATCGATAAGCCTGAAATCCATGATGTGGACTACGATGAGGAGTTCACGCCTGCAGAGCAGCGCAAGATCATCCATCGGGTCGATCGTCGCTTGGTGACTATGGCTGGTTTGGCGTATTGCATTTCGCTTATGGATAGGACGAATCTAAGCATGGCTGCGGTTGCAGGGTAGGTTTCCTTTCAGCTTAAAATAGATAGTTGGTCTATGTTGTGTCGAATCGGCTGTTGACTGGAGGGCAGTATGACAAAGGACTTGCAACTTGGGGTTGGGACTCGCTATGTGAGTTCTACACTTTCTGTATTATTGGATGTAACTGCTGACAAGGGACAGTCTGTCGTGATCCTCGTTTTCTTTATACCCTACGTGGTCTTCCAACCTCCGATGACGGTGATTATCCGGAAGGTGGGCCCGACTCTGTTTCTGGGCACTCTGGTCATATCGTGGGGAGCAATTCTCGTTGTACGTTGAGTCCATGCTCTCGATCCTTTCTAAAGTTGCGGTCTGACGATGACTGCTATAGGGAATGGGCTTTGTCAAGAACTGGAAGCAAATGGTCGCAATCCGTGTGCTCCTTGGTGCACTAGAAGCAGGTGAGTGTGACTTGGTGTAACGAACAGTATACAGTTTGGCTCAATTGACACCTCGCAGGTTACTTTCCCGGCTGCGTGTACCTCCTGTCAAGTTGGTACGCCCGATGTAAGTGGCGCACACCAACATTCATGTATTTTGACTGACAAAACAGATGACATCCAAAAGCGATACTCGGTCTTTTACCTTATCGGCTGTGTCGCATCAGCACTAGCCGGGGTACTTGCCTTTGGTTTGATGCAGATGGGAGGCATTCAAGGCATATCAGGATGGAGATGGATATTCATTATGGAGGGCGTGGTATGTAATTCCTTCGAAAAGGCAACCTAGTGTTGATGATCTCTAGATTACGGGCGCTATCGGACTGTTGACCTTTGTCTTCATGGTTGACTTCCCTGAAAAGGCACACAAGTCTTGGAAGTTTCTGAACGAGAGGGAAAGTGCTTTCATTGTGAGACGCATTAACCGAGACCGTGCCGATGGTAACGAAGAGCCCTTTACGTTCAAGCGATTCTTCAGCCCGGCATTCGACCTGAAGATCTGGGGTTTTGCATTGATTTGTCTGTCAGTTCTTCCTGCCTCTCCACTCTTACTGAGGGTTGTTGTCTGACGACAAGCAGATGCAGCACTACGGTCGCGTACGCCATCGCATATTTCCTGCCCATCATCCTCCAAGAGGGAATGGGCTTCAGCACCGGCGCCTCACAGTGTCTGGTCGCACCTCCCTACGGCTTTGCAGGCATAGTGATGTACACGACAGCCTGGATCAGCGATCGCTATCGTATGCGGGGACCCATCGTGGCGTTTAATGCCGTAGTCGGCATCATCGGCCTTCCCCTGATGGGATTTGCTAAGGGCAATGCCGCGCGCTACGTGGGGGTGTTTCTGGTGGTCGCCGGGGCGAATTCCAATATCCCCGCTGTCATGGCCTATCAAGCCAACAATATCCGAGGCCAGTGGACGCGCGCGTTCTGCAGCGCGACGCTCATTGGAGTTGGGGCCATTGGGGGGATTATCAGTAGTCTGGTGTTTCAGTCGAAAGATGCGCCAGAATATCGACCGGGAATATGGACGACTATTGCGTGAGTATTTATAGCTGTTGGTGTGTTTGTTGCACCTAAGCTAAGTGTGATACAGGTGCAACCTTGTTACGATGATCACGGTGGCTGCACTGAGTGTGTGGTTCCGATATGCGAATAAGCAAGCCGATCGGGGAGAGCGTGTTATTGAGGGGTCCTCCGATTTCCGGTATACTATCTAGGTGGGAGAAAGAAAATTATGTCTGCTTTGGTATGGTGTGGATTTAAGCTGGTTTCTCTGTTGGATGGAAGACGATATGAGTACTCAAGTGCTATTTGTGTAGTCAAAAACTGGTGATAGCCAATAATGTGGAGCAGAATGGAATTTGCCCGTCGGGAAAGCAGCCGGGGTGTTCATGTTCTAGATCGGGAGCTGCACGCTACTATCTATATTCTTGCATAACTGCTTGCACTATGTAAGCAAGGGATGTGCAACGTCCATGATTATGTCGATGAGGTAAGTCTACACAGTACCAATGAACAGCTAAGACCAGTTGTACACAGTGAGTAATGTAAGCCAGAGACAAAGATACAAAATTCACTTGCAGCTGCGCACAGCGCGCAAGGGGAACCCTTACCGACGGGCCCAGCTCCACGGGGAAAGTCATAATTGCATCACCGGGGAACGCTATCGGAGGAGCTCCCACTGCGGAGGAGAGGTTGTTCATCCCATCATCGGCAGTTTGTAGGGGTCAATTGGTGAGGAAAATGACAGTGGGGCATCTGCTCAGTTAGATATATTTAGGATGTCACAGATTATCTTTCACCATCAGATATTGCGAAGTAACAATGCACAAACTGATCGAAGAGATAAAATGCACGTATGAATTTCCCGCGGAAAAGGGCAACTTATCGCGGGCTTATCGCAAATGGCGGGGCTCCATCGCGAGGGACCGGAGCTGTATCCCGCGTTCTGATTGGCCCGGGGCCAGCGTTATCGGCCGGACAGACAGTTTCCCGACGCGAGTATCCGTGGCGCCCGCGGTCGAGGAGGATTAATTATTCTTGCTATCTGCTCCCCTCCAGTCGATTCTTTTCTTTTATCACTCATTGTCGCGAATATTTTCATCTCCTCTCCTCTCCTCATTCCCTTAACCCTCTTCTACTCAACTGTGTTGCGCTATCTCATGTGCTGAACTCTCGCGCAGCCGGGTCTATACCTCCCCCTTCCCTATACTCCCTTCCTACCCACCCACCCACCTACCTACCGTCCACCATTCTTGAAATCGTTGGACCTGCTCAATTGTAGGTATGGCTGCATCCTTGTGCGCTCTGCGTGGCACTCGCCAGCTGGCGCTGCGCTCACGGTTGCGCGCTGCTCCCTCGCCAATTGCGGTGCGGAGAGTCTCCCCCTTGATCCGCTCCCTTCACACCACCACACAGCAGTCGCCCTCCGCACGACGGCCCGTATACACCAGCTCCGTCGCGGATCATGGCGTGCCTCATCCCCCGGATCTTTTTCAACCCCTCGATACCTTCCCCAGACGTCATATTGGCCCCTCTCCCGATGCCGCCAAGGAGATGCTTGCCACCTTGGATCCTCCGGTAGCATCGCTCGATGAGTTCGTCAAGCAGGTGCTGCCGGCGGATATCCTGTCCGAGAAGGACTTGAAGGTGTCTGCTCCGCACTCTACTGCCAATCTTCCCCACAGCAGCGTGCACGGGGGCTTGGGTGAGACGGATATGCTGAAGCTCTTGGATACCTACCGCAAGCAAATCGACGTTTCGGGCAAGACATACCTCGGAACGGGCTACTACCCGACCATTGTGCCCCCGGTCATCCTCCGCAACGTCCTGGAGAACCCTGCGTGGTACACTAGCTACACCCCCTACCAGCCAGAGATCAGTCAGGGCCGTCTGGAGTCCCTCCTGAACTTCCAGACGCTGACTGCTGATCTCACCGGTCTGCCCTTCGCCAATGCCTCCGTTTTGGACGAAGGTACCGCGGCCGCTGAGGCCATGACCATGTCCTTGGCCACCCTACCCATGTCGAAGCAGAAGAAGGCCGGCAAGTCCTACGTGGTGTCTCACCTCTGCCACCCTCAGACCATTGCAGTGATGCGCTCCCGCGCAGAGGGCTTTGGCATCAACCTGGTGGTCGGCGATATTCTGGCGGATGACTTCAAGCTGGTCAAGGAGCAGGGTGATAAGCTGATTGGTGTTCTGGCTCAGTACCCCGACACCGAGGGTGGTATCTACGACTTCCAGTCCTTGAGTGATACGATCCACGGCAGCGGTGGTACCTTCAGTGTCGCTACCGACCTTCTGGCTTTGACTCTGCTCAAAGCACCTGGCGAGTTCGGTGCCGATATTGCGTTTGGAAGCGCCCAGAGACTGGGTGTGCCCATGGGATACGGTGGTCCTCACGCCGCCTTCTTCGCCTGCGCAGACAAGTACAAGCGTAAGGTTCCCGGCCGTGTTGTGGGTGTTTCCAAGGACCGCCTGGGCAACCGTGCCTTGAGATTGGCCCTGCAAACCCGTGAACAGCATATCCGCCGTGAAAAGGCCACTAGCAACATCTGCACGGCCCAGGCCCTCCTTGCCAACATGACCGCCATGTATGCCGTCTACCACGGACCTGCTGGCTTGAAGGCTATCGCCCAGCGCATCATGTCGATGACCACTACTCTGCAGGCCAAGCTCGCCGGACTGGGCTACAATGTTCCGATCAAGTCGAACAGCGCTGATGGTGGTGCTCTCTTCGACACCGTTGTTGTCGAGCTGTCCGGTGCCCAAGAAACCGATGCCATCATTGCGGCTGCTCGTGAGCAGTCCATCTTCCTCCGCCGGCTGAACGACACCAAGGTCGGAATCTCCCTGGACGAGACTGTCGGCCGTGAGGAGGTGAAGTCTATCCTCCGTGTCTTTGCCGCCCACGCCTCCAAGGCCGAGGTTGGCTTGGAAGAGGATCTGGCTGTTGCTCCTGTTCCTGCCAGCCTGGAACGTACCTCTGCCTATCTGACCCACCCCGTGTTCAACACCCACCACTCGGAAACGGAAATGCTGCGTTACATTCGTCACCTCGAGTCCAAGGATCTGTCCCTGGCACACTCCATGATTCCTCTTGGATCCTGCACCATGAAGCTTAACGCCACCACGGAGATGATCCCGATCTCGTGGCCCGAGTTCTCTCAGATGCACCCGTTCCTGCCGGCTGATGTGGCCAAGGGATACACCCAGATGATCGATGACCTGGAGCAGCAGCTGGCAGACATCACTGGCATGGCCGAAGTCACCGTGCAGCCCAACTCCGGTGCACAGGGTGAGTTCGCTGGCCTGCGTGTCATCAAGAAGTACCAGGAGGCCCACGAAGGCGACAAGCGCAACATTTGCCTGATCCCCGTCTCGGCTCACGGTACCAACCCTGCCAGTGCTGCCATGGCTGGTATGCGCGTGGTGACTATCAAGTGCGACACCAAGACCGGCAACCTGGACCTGGAAGACTTGAAGGCCAAGTGTGAGAAGCACAAGGACGAGCTGGCGGCTGTGATGATCACCTACCCCAGCACCTTCGGTGTGTATGAGCCTGGCATCAAGCAGGCCTGTGAGATTGTCCACCAGCATGGCGGCCAGGTCTACATGGACGGCGCCAACATGAACGCCCAGATCGGTCTGTGCTCTCCTGGCGAGATTGGTGCCGATGTGTGCCACTTGAACCTGCACAAGACCTTCTGTATCCCCCACGGTGGCGGTGGTCCTGGTGTTGGTCCCATTGGTGTGGCCGAGCACCTGCGGCCCTACCTGCCCTCTCACCCGGGCAGCGAGTATCTCCAGTCCAAGCGGACCGAGTCGTCCTCGCCCCCGATCAGTGCCGCTCCTTGGGGTAGCGCTAGCATCCTGCCCATCACCTTCAACTACATCAACATGATGGGCTCCAAGGGCCTTACGCACGCGACTAAGATCACGCTGCTCAACGCCAACTACATTCTGGCCCGTCTCAAGGACCACTACCCTATCCTGTACACCAACGAGAATGGCCGCTGTGCCCACGAGTTCATCCTCGATGTGCGCAAGTTCAAGGACACTTGCGGTGTTGAGGCTATCGATATCGCCAAGCGTCTGCAGGACTACGGCTTCCACGCCCCGACCATGTCGTGGCCCGTGGCCAACACGCTGATGATCGAGCCCACCGAGTCGGAGAACAAGGCAGAGCTTGACCGGTTCTGCGATGCCCTCATCTCCATCCGGGAGGAGATCGCCGCCGTGGAGAGCGGCGCCCAGCCCCAGGAGGGCAATGTGCTGAAGATGGCACCGCACACCCAGCGTGACCTGTTGTCCAGCGAGTGGAACCGGCCGTACACCCGCGAGACGGCGGCGTACCCGTTGCCGTACCTGGTCGAGAAGAAGTTCTGGCCGTCGGTGACTCGTGTCGATGATGGTAAGCACCTATACCACTATTTCCTTGAAGAATTTCGCTAATATGTTGCAGCATACGGTGACCAGAACCTCTTCTGTACCTGCGGACCGGTGGAGGATAGCGAGTAGATAGTCTATGATACCCATGTGTACGATTGCGTTTGATACCATATTTTTCAACATTCTGGATTGGCATTGCATATTGATACGACGTGCATGACTAGCGATTCAACATTGTCATGATAGACATGGATGGCGTTTTAGAAATTTTAATAAAAACATGAATGTTCCATCAATCAATTCAATCCACTCAATTGCAAACAGACCAAACACTTGATATCCCAGATAGGCAATCCGTATCTTATCGTCGCACTAGCTGTTTTCAGGATCGGAGCCGGCCGAGCAGCCCCCGGAACCGGACGCGACGGGCCTCACTATAAGACGTGCCATCTGCTGGGCTGTTGCCCTTCGTGATTTTCGGTTTCTGAAGTTTTGGAGCGTTGCGCTATTACATTGCTGGCGCATAGATAGCTTATTCCAATCTCCTCCTAGCATTGGGCTCAAGTGCGCGCAGCACCCGCATCACCCCGCGTCAGCTTTGCACTACCCGCGACGCAGATTGGCACATTCCCCACACAAGCTCCTAGCTAGCAGCTGTCAGCTACGAACCTACCTACATACAACACTCTTTCCTACATTTACAGCAAGCATTGAGCACAGCAACATGTCTCCCAAATACACCCTCTTTGTCGGAACCTTCATCCAGCTCCCCCGCTTCAAGTCCGAAGAGGGCCACCAGCTCGCCATCACCCGCGGCGCGCTCTGGGTGTCCACTGCCGACGGCACAATCGAAGGCTTCGACTGGTCCATTGCCAATGACCGAGACCTGAAGAGATTCCTCCGTCACAAGGGGTGGACTGTCGTGAATGATAAAGATGGCCACAATAAGAACAAGCACGGGGTGGAAGTGACGTTGGTGGTTGCGCGAGAGGAGGAGAATGAGTTCTTCTTCCCTGGGTTCATCGGTATGCCCCCCTACCCTACCCTACACATCCCAACTCCCCAGCATACACCACTAACACAGAGAAACATCCAATAGACACCCACATCCACGCCCCCCAATACCCCAACGCCGGCCTCTTCGGCGACGCCGGCCTCCTCCACTGGCTCAAGAACTACACCTTCCCCATCGAAGCCTCTTCGGCAGCTCCAAATTCCCCTCCATCCCTCCTCCCTACGCCTACCGCGTCTACAACCAAGTCGTCGCCCGCACCCTCGCAAACGGCACTACCTGCGCCTCCTACTTCGCTACCATCCACGTCCCCGCCACCAACCTCCTCGCCTCCCTCTGCCATGCCCGCGGCCAACGCGCCCTCATCGGCCGCGTCTGCATGGACCGCCCTGAACAATGCCCCGATGACCTCCGCGACGAGTCCCCGGACATCGCCATCGACAAGACCCAAGCCAGTATCGACCACATTCACACCATCGACCCGGAGGGAGCCCTCATCCAGCCGATCGTGACCCCGCGGTTCGCGCCATCATGTACCCCGCGCTCGTTGGGGAAACTGTCCAAGCTAGCGGCCAGCTACTCGCCCCCATTACATATCCAAACCCATCTCGCTGAGAACCTGGACGAGTTGGATCTCGTGAAGAAGCTGTATCCGGAATCGAGGGACTATACCTCCGTGTATAACTACTTTAAACTACTTACCCCGCGCACGATCCTCGCACACTGCGTACATCTCTCCGACGACGAGCGCGCCATGATCGCCGAGAATGATGCAAAGCTCTCCCACTGCCCCGCGTCCAACTCTGCCCTCGGCTCCGGAATCTGCGAAGTCCGCAAGGCCATCGACTCCGGCATCACCGTCGGATTGGGAACCGACGTAAGCGGCGGATATAATCCCAGCATTCTGGAAACAGTCCGCCAAGCGTGCTTAGTATCGAGGTTGTTGCCGCATATGTCTCGAGCTCAGCCTGAAGAAAGAGAGGGTACGCCAGATGATAATGACGACAAAGTCCCTCGCGAAGTCCTCTCCATTGAAGAAGCACTTTACCTCGCCACGCGCGGCGGAGCAGCCGTCGTCGATATGGCGGATCAGATCGGTGGGTTTGATCAGGGGATGGTGTGGGATGCGCAGATGGTCAAGCTGGGGAAGTTTAATCCGGCGGGGAGGTGGGGGAAGACGGGTGGGGTGGAGAGTGCGGTGGATGTGTTTGATGAGGGTCAGAGTTGGAAGGAGAAGGTGCATAAGTGGGTGTGGAATGGGGATAGTCGGAACGTGAGGATGGTGTGGGTTGGGGGGAGATTGGTGCATCGGGTTTGGGAGGAGGGAGAGGATAGAGATGGGAGGGGGAAGGGTGGGTGGGTGAGGTGGGTGATGGGGGCGGTTGGGGTGGGAGCTGTGGGGTGGGTGATTGTTAGGAGGTTGGGGGGAGGTAGATGATCTCTTGTTTGTTGGGTGGGAGGAGTTGGGTATATAAGGTCCGTATATTATCCTATAGATGAAGGTGTGGTTGTATTATCTTGTTGGTTAGACTAGACGTTATAATCAATTGTCAACTAGGGCTATTATGAACACTGCATCAAGCTATACTGTACCAACTAGTGCAGTTGTCAATGTATGACATCCCTCACTGAAACAACTCCACACAATCAAAGATCTACTCTCGTCAGCTATTTCATCTCATCTCCTCTCACATCAGGGAAGAAACTTACAAAATTCGGGCTCAAGAAGTCATCCCCAGAACTCCCCGAAATAACACTAATCGTGATCTACGCTCATCAGCACAGATCTCCACAACTCCCACAACATATATTCAGGGTAAGGCAACGTACCGTATTCTCCCCCTCCACAATCGTCCCCTCAGGAACCGAAACATCATAAACATCCCCATACCCTCTATACGCACCACGAGTCACGCCACGAGAGTCCAAATTCGTAGGTGCGGACGGCGCGGATCCTTCGTAGTCGTTGATCTGTTTATATATCTTAGCTACGCTGCACATAAAGGAGGAAGGAAAGAGGATGCCTACCGTAGCTTGAGGACGTCCACCCGCGAACGACAGCGTAGTTCCGATACGCAGCGTCGCTGCACCAGTCTGGTCAGATGTTGCAGTGAACTTGATGGTTACTGGACTGTTGACGCTCTTGA
The DNA here is from genome assembly GCF_000002855.4 of Aspergillus niger. Classification (NCBI taxonomy): domain Eukaryota; kingdom Fungi; phylum Ascomycota; class Eurotiomycetes; order Eurotiales; family Aspergillaceae; genus Aspergillus; species Aspergillus niger. Next base: position 313,301 of record NT_166529.1, on the reverse strand, counting down.
AAATGGCCATGGGGAAATCAGTCAGGGAGGAGCTGCCAACGGTGTAGGTTAGAGGGCCCCAGTCGGACATTCGGGAGTCGGAGGGGTGCATGCGGAGTTGGTTTTCTGCGTTGCGGAAGCCGGTTGGTCTATACCATGACGTTTTAGATGTGTAATTGATGTGTGTGGTAGAAGGGAGGGGGGTACTTACTGTCCGTCCCAATCGCCAATCTTGAAGATGGTCGTTCCTGTTTCGACGGAGCCGGAAATGTCCTTGCTTGTGCTCGAGCCGGCGCTGACGGTCACTTCGCTCGTGGCCACGACGTACTCGCCTTGATAATATACCATGGTGTATGTTCCTGGTTTCATGGCGGGGGAGGTGAAGCTGCCGGAGGAGGATGTGTATGTCCAGTATTGGGCGTCATCGTTGTACCTGTCCGGTTAGCTAGGGTTGATGGTTGTGTGGGTGAGAAAGGCATACCAGTGAACGACCCAGTCGAAGCTCGAGTCAGCGCCTGACGCGGTTCCGGATACGGTTCCCCTGCCTGATTCGGCTACGTAGCCCTCGATGTCGAGGTCCGCGAAGAAGGACGTGTCAATGTCGGTGCTGGGAGTGCCGCTGCGGCTGAAGTACATCGAGTACGGTCCGTGAAGACCCATGCGGTAGGACTCGAGTTGGACGTGGCCCGAGTTCTGTATGGTCAGTAGCTGTGGATTTGAGAATAAAGTAGTAAACGTACCATATACCAGTAGAGGGAGTTGTAGTCACCTCCGTTGTTGGAGTTGATGTCCCTGTAGCTGTGAGCATAATCCTTGCGATAGAGAGTATGTGCCTACCTGTGGAAAGGGCCACCGGAAGAGGTCTCGTATTGATTGAGGATCATACAGACGCGGTGCTCATCGCCCGCAATGCCTTGAATAGTCAGCGATAACCCTGTAGATATTCCATTATTTCTTACAGTGTCTCTGATCGTCAATGAAACGCTGGCTGGAGTAGAACTTGCTGCGAGTCTCGCCATCGACGAGGAACTGCCGTGCAATTAGCAACGTCATCGAAATTATGCAAAAGACATACCACGTCAGATCCTTCAATCGCCTCCCCATCGGCGGTGTTGGACACATCGCCGAATGGCTCCTCGTTGGGGAGTACATCTGAGTTGAGTCGAGCAATAAACCGCAATTCACCGATAGATGGCTCTGGTGGATGTTAGAGACTAACGTAGAAAACTTTGACACAATACTCACCCTCGGTAATGTAGGTTGCCATATGAATGATAGGATCCCCATCATGGACAACCATATACTGGGTCAATGTATCCGTCTCGCAGGTCACCTTGATGTAGTCGCCTGCTCCTAATCAGCTTGTCACTCTCGCCGTACTCAAAATCCACTTACCGCTCTTGGTAGCAGAAACTGTCGCAGTTCCAAGACCGGAGCCGATATGGCTACCCTTGCCGGAATACTGCAGCTCTGTGCCATAATGCACGATAGAAGTGATATCGCAACTTCCGCGATCAACGGTAAACACCAACGAGTTGGGAGAATTGGCGTTTATGACATAGGAATCATCGTTGGTCGTTATGCCAAAGTCTGCATTGACGACCCCAGCTGCAAGTGAGAGGAGCGACAGAAGCGACGTTTTGGACAACATCTTGGCGTTTGACATTGTCAGACCAATTCAAAGGTTTTCTTGTCAGTCGCGAGCTAGACACCTTAAATAGCTGTTTCCGCAGGAGCACTGCCGAATCTTGAGTACCGATGGAGCCAGAGCCGTCAAGCTAGCGATTCTAATGCATGACCCCTGGTCTAAAGTCTTGGACAATGAGTAGCTTCCACCAATGGCTGGCTTGGCTCCTTCTGCAGCTGACACTGTATCAGACCTCTATTATGAAATCTCGTTTTCTAAGACCACCACGCACATTCAAGATGGCCAAATATAACATCATTGTATGTTACCATCTTTTCTTTCAGCACAGCATGTAGAGAAAAGCATTCTGCGGTCAAAAACTCCCACTGCCTCTGGAAGGGTACAGTCCATGATGTTGTCGATCATTTACCCAAATAATCACTTTAGAGGGCTTTGGACCCCATCCCATGTCTTGGCCAGACTCTTCAGTGGTGGACGGACTCGTTTCTTGGCTGGCGGACGGAGGGAGCTCCGCGCGATATCACCTGGTGTGACTGACTAGCATAAGCGCCAATCCACGAGTCAGAAGTGTCGGTTGCATTCCAGGGGGTTGCCTTCTCTAGGCTCTCTCCTCAATTTAATATATTCTTCGCCAAACCTAGACGGCAGTATGGAAAGCATCCGCACGTGGAACGGATCTTTGTGTCCTTTGGATATGTACGCGCTCCGCTAGATGCCAAGAGCTCAGGTTGATGCTGAAACGCACCATATGATGTCCGAGACAGCACCGGTGGACCGTACCTCGTCCCGAGCAACGCCGATCTTCTTAAGCGACATTTGCAGGATGCTTGGTAGTGTTTGTGCTATCGTGTATTTCAACGGCCTTTTCCAGCAACGGCTGTTTTGTAGAAATCCATCACGTTGTGTTTGTTTCGAATATTTATAGATGTCAACCCATGGTGCGTTCAGACACTCTTGCAAGTAGCTTAGTCCTGGATAGAAAAGGGATGTTTCCAGGTAATACTATGCCTAGATTGCTCGAGCTGTCGTGGATCAGAACACCGTCACATAGCATATGTCAACCGTGCATCAAAGTCTTATATTTCAACGGCTCTCGTGAGATGCATCACACATTGGAAATTTAACCTTAAACTTGGGCTGCATCAGCTTATCGTTGTAAGCAAGGATCTGACGCAAGGGCCTATGTTGCCTCATTTGCTAAATGCTGTGATAATTTAAATCCCCTGTCAGTCAATGAAGATACTGGAGATGGGAGTCAACGGCACTCAGTCACAGCCTCATTTCAACAACAAAGATCTCACAAGAGATCCCATGGTTCCTGAAGCTGCAGACTTGAGTAGATCCTCTAAGATCCTAATTGATGGAGGCGATCGGCCCACCTGTCACAGGAGCTGCAAAAGCATGGGTCGGCAGATGCCGATGGCATGAGGATTTCCGAACGCAATTTGCAGAGGAATGCAAGGCAAGCCATGCAAAACAAACACTGAACGTTTGGTCTCGTGCAATCCCGAGCCAGACTCTCCGCCCAGAAGTAAACACTCATTCCGGCCACGCTCAGCATTCTTCCTCACATTTTCATAGGATCTCGGCAATATTGCTCTTATTGCTCAATCGGCGTATACTCTTCATATCACTTGCTGATCTCAAAGCTGCAGTACAATTGATCACATTCGATCGTGCCTACATCTACGATGGAAGTCCTTCTCAAGGCGAACTACAGCTGAAGTTCGAGGTAGCAGGCATGCTGATGGCTCATCCAGCCGTAAGCTATGAAAGTTTGGACAGCTTCGGAGATTCATTCAGTGCCAGATCATCTACTCATCTACTATTAGCCTCTAGGCCCTGGACTAACATTTCATATTCTATTCATCTCCCATCGATGATACACGAATGCTGACTGAATTAGCAAACTGGCGACGCCGAGCATATCCTGCACACAGATTAATTTAACTAAATTCAAGTCCAGAACACTATTCATACCCCTTGTACCCGTCTCAGTCAACTATTACGCTTAAGTTCGGCTACCCTCTCTGTTTCACCACCCCTTGCTCCAACATGCGACGCAGAAGTCGTGGCAAAAGCGAGACAGAAGCTGGGAGCAGTAATGCCCATTATTGAGTTGTTGCAGGGTTGATCACTTTCTTTTAATAACTTAAAGCACTGCCTAGCTGCTGCGGAGACAAAAGGCGAAGAGTGGCGATAAACACGGCGCACGCATCAATTCCGAGTGGAGGCTGGGTCCGGACCCTGCAGTCGCATTCCCAACCATCCTGTGCTGCACCGATGATCGACAGGGCGTCTTCGGCAAGCGGAAGGGACCCCGCAAAAGCTACGCATTGCCATTGTTCAGGAACCCACTAAATAAACACACGGACATGTGGTTTTGGCTGCCCGTGCGCCCCGAAGCCGCAGCCCGAACGGAGGCATTAACCCTGATGCGTCCGTTGATTGTTATGGTCTTGTCCAACATAACGGGGAATTTCTGACCGCACACGATGCCAGGCAACCCATTTTATCACGGCTGAGCATGTTGATAGGTGTTGAATTCATTTTCCGTAGGCAGACGTCTCCTAGAGCAATTTCTGCTGTATGGCAGACATTCGTGACCGAAACCGTCTCACTCACGGTCTACCATGGTAGTTATGCTTCGTACATAAGACAAGAAAGGAATGCCTTCAATCATGGCAAGAAGGGAATTTGGTAATTTGGGTGCTACTGCCGTCTTCCTTTGTTGTGAACCTTCTCCATTACACACAGTGTCCCTTGAAGGCCCCGTATGCCTTCATACTCCGCCACAATAGCCGCCATCGGGGCTTTCCTGCTTTCGCAGCCCGTCATGGGCTCAAGGCAGGGAAAGGCCCCCTTTGGCTGGGGTACTCAGTCACTTGCTCACTTTGGTATCAACCCAGACCTTGGGTTGCACAACCAGCAGAACCTCAACTCCCTCATTTCACATTCAGCGATGGCCACTGCGTTGGAGACGGAATATGCCACCGTATGAAAAGCACCAGCCCTGGCTCTTAGTCCTGATCACTGATTGTAGACTCAGATCCCTATTGACCATAACAACGCATCGGCTGGCACTTATCAAAATCGGTTCTGGGTCAGCGATGAATTCTATCAGCCTGGCAACCCGATATTTGTGTACGATACCGGGGAGTCGGATGGCGGATCGATAGCCCAGTCCTACCTAACCTCCACTCTCTCCTTCTTCAGAGAATTCCTGATCGAATTCAACGCCATGGGAATCGCCTGGGAGCACAGATACTATGGAAACTCGACCCCGGCTCCCGTATCCTATGAAACTCCACCCGAGGCATGGCAATACCTCACCACCAAGCAGGCGCTCGCGGACCTTCCGTACTTTGCTAGTAACTTTAGCCGCGAGAAGTATCCTGACATGGACCTGACGCCGCAGGGCACGCCGTGGATCATGGTGGGCGGCTCGTACGCAGGGATTCGTGCTGCATTAACTCGCAAGGAGTACCCAGAGACGATATTCGCAGCCTTTTCCTCATCGTCTCCGGTGGAAGCACAGGTCAATATGAGCGCGTATTACGACCAAGTCTATCGTGGCATGGTTGCCAGCGGATGGACCAACTGCTCGGCAGATATCCACGCTGCTCTGGAATATATTGACGATCAACTTTCGGATGAAGATACAGCTACCTCGGTCAAACAACTTTTCTTCGGATCTGGCGCCGAGACCAACTCCAACGGTGATTTCACTGCAGCGCTAACTGCCATCTACGGCTACTTCCAAAGTTATGGTATGGCGGGAGGTATTGGAGGTCTAGGCGCATTCTGCGAGTATCTCGAAATTGATCCCAAGACGAACGGGACTACAGGACCGGATGGCCTTGCCCCTACGTATGGCGGCCAGTATGTCGCCGAACGATGGGCCGCATGGCCAACCTTTCTCGAGCTGGTCAATCTGAATATGGGGACCAACTGCGGGCCTCAGGACGCGTCTCAGCCAATTGACTGTGACTTTTCCAAGCCATACGGCGATCCCTCGGCCATCACTTGGACTTGGCAATACTGCAGCGAATGGGGGTTCTTCCAGGCGAACAACGATGGGCCGCACTCGCTGGCCTCGCGATATCAGTCGGTGGAATACCAGCAAGAAGTATGTAACCGGCAGTTCCCCGATGCAGTGGACAAGGGACTGCTGCCTCCGTCGCCGCGGGCGGATGATGTCAACCAAGAGTTTGGGGGATGGACGATCCGCCCGTCCAATGTTTACTTCAGCGGAGGAGAATTCGATCCGTGGCGATCATTGTCCATTCTGTCGACAGAAGATTTCGCACCTCAAGGGGTGGAGTTTACGAGCGCGATCCCAGCCTGTGGGGTGCAGACCAATGAGGACACCGTCTTTGGATACGTCATGCAGAACTCGGAACATTGCTTTGACTTTCAAGCGACGCCGACCGTGGGGAAGTTATCACGCGGCATCTTCACATCCGCCTTGTTGCAATGGCTCGAATGTTTTGGACAGAACTCAAGCCAATCCAGGTGATCTGGGGGGCCAGGGGGTGTGTGGGTGTGTAGGTGTGGGTGTGTTTGGTTGTGCTGGAGCCTGGAGCCAGGATAAAGAAGATAGGACAAGGATGACTGAGTGGATCCTGGGATGCTCCTACTTACTTAGAAAGGTACAGGGCGCGTCACGGCGAAGGTAGACTCGTACCCCAGATTAGATGATCAACGAGAAGCCTCGGAGGTTTTGGATCAACGTTGGGTTTTAGCGTCACGTCCAAAGTCCTGCATGCAGGTGCCGCTTTTCCCTTTTGGGAGATGCTTGCGATGTTTCCGAGTTCCGAAAGCATACTTACTGGGAATCGGGAATGACCCCTCGCAAGGTTGGCTTTTCCAATCATCGCTAGCCCATTCATGCCTTCTGGCTTCGCTGGATCGCTGGAACCATCCCTTCCCGTCCCCTCCCTCGCCTACGTTTTAATTGTGGCTCTGGAGGCGGGGATTTCCACTCCTTCACATGGTACCTCACGACCGAGGAGTCTGAAACCACCCTCGCCAAGTGAATTTGGCCTGGACTCCTCCTTGCGGGGGAGGACGAGTATATATATAATGTCTGTGGTCGGAACCAGGCTGCCCCTGTCGAATGTCATACTACCTCCTTGTACATAAGCTTTCACTACAAAGTTATCTATCTCTCATCTCGCATTCTTCACATCCATCCCTTTGCTTTTTCTAGTCTCTATACTATCATTTCATCCCCCGCACTAGACTACCCGACAGTTGCGTCATGTTGGCCGCTGCAATTGTCTTTCTCGGCGCCATCTATTTAACCTTCCGAATCTTGAGCTCTCTTCACCAGGCTTACCACCATCGCAAGAAGGCCAAAGCTCTAGGCTGTCAGCCCCCTAATTCCGTCGATACCGGTTTCCTCGGTATCACTGGCTTCTATCGCATTGCAAAGGCAGCCAGGGAGAAACGATGGGTTGAATACATTGCCGAGCACTACCAGACGAGTGGGCCGACCTTCCGTCAGCAGGCCTTGGGAGGACTCATGGTCACCAACACCGTCGAGCCGGAGAACATCAAGGCACTGTTGGCTACTCAGTTCCAGGATTTCGGCCTCGGAACTCGCCATCGCGAGTTCTACCCGTTACTTGGAAATGGGATCTTCACCTTGGATGGGGCAGGTTGGTCTCATGCGCGTGGAATGCTGAGGCCGCAGTTCACTCGCGATCAGGTCTGATATTTCTACTATTCTATCATCAATGAGAACCTACTGACGGATGTGAGCGACTAGGTTGCTGATCTCGACCTTATGGATGGCCACGTCACGAAGATGATGGACTTGATCCCGAAGGATGGCTCTACTTTCGACATTCAGCGCCTCTTCTTTCTCTTGACTATCGACTCGGCTACCCATTTCCTGTTTGGTGAATCCGTCGGATCAATGCGCACATCTGCTGAGTCGAGTCTGCTGGAAAAGTCCACCGTTGGAAACGCCCAAGGGTTTGCGGAGGCTTTCAACCGGGCCCAAGAATACCTAGCAGCTAGATCCAGAGCCATGGCATTCTATTGGCTCGTTAACCCCAAGGAGTTCCGTGAAGCGAATCAGCTTGTACACGAGGTGGTCGATCACTACGTGCGCCTCGCTCTCGAAGCAAAGCGTCATCCCGAAAAGAAGGAACCTGGCAGATACATCTTCGCAGAAGCCTTGGCTGGGGATACCGATGACCCGAGAGTGATCCGTGACAACATGCTCAACATCCTCCTGGCCGGCCGCGACACCACCGCCAGTCTGCTAAGCTCGGCCTTTTTCTACCTGGCACGTCATCCCAACGTCTGGACCAGACTTCGCCAGACCATCGTCGATGAATTTGGTGACGCTCAACACCCCAATGGAAAGATTACGCATGCCAGGCTGAAGGACACTCCATACTTGCGGTATTTCTTGAATGAAGGTGTGCAATACCCCCCTCCCCCCGCCGCAAGTTAGAATATTTCCTAACAAGACTAGTCCTCCGCCTCCTTCCCCCTGTGCCTCTGAACTTTCGTGTCGCCGCCAAAGATACTTCGTTGCCATTGGGTGGCGGGCCTGATGGGAAGGCGCCCATCTACGTGCGCAAGGGCGAGCTTGTGTCGTACAGTGTATATGCAATGCACCGCCGCACCGATTTATACGGCCCGGATGCCCATGCTTTCCGACCAGAGCGTTGGGAAGAGAATAGCAAGCGGGGCTGGGAATACCTTCCATTCAACGGCGGACCACGCATTTGTCTTGGCCGTAAGTTTACCTCTCATATGCTCTAGTGCACATTACTAACATTCTTTTCCAGAGCAATACGCTCTCACTGAAGCTAGCTACACTATGGTCAAACTGCTACAGCGGTACAATAGAATCGAGAATGCCGACCCTGATATGATGGAGCCGATCATCAACTCCAGTCTCACGCTATCGCATGACCGTGGCGTCCATATTCGATTGTTTTCTGCGTGATTTGCCAGCACTGCTGAGATATTGACCGTACCATTACTTGTTCAAGCCGCCGGATGGCTACGATTTCTTTGCATTATGATGAGCTATACTTTTAATGCCCTAGGAAGGTTTCTGCAATGACTACATATATTAGCCTACATAATTTGATTTAAGGAGATTCCACATTTCATAGTTTCCAATCGTAATGTCCTCTTCGGATGCTATATTCCAGTAGCTGACATATTGTAGCGGGAATCTCAAAGCAAGTTTCTTTTCTTTGTATACTCGAGTATCTTAGCTCCTCGGATTATAGTACTTGTAGTAGGAGTATTCTTTTACCGTGTGTGTCGAAGGATGACGGGGCCTCCATGCAAACTTTATACAAATACATGACTTATCGCATTTATTCTCCTCGAAGTCCTTCCTAGGGATATACAAGACACGTGCCAAGCGCACAATAATTACAAGTAAAGAATACTTGAAAGATAGTCCAAGTAAAAGTGAATATATGTTGAAACGACGTTTTAGGTCAATACTGAAGTCGTTGAAAACGCTTGATTCTTCGCTATCTAGGCGCGCTCGGAGGAGCAGTTGAAGTTACGGAGTTCGGGTCACGTGACCTCGACTACTAGTAATCTACTGAGATTACGTTCCAAAAATATATATAAGTAACATACCAGTCCCCGACCTGTAATACCATTTATGAGAATAATGTGAATCTCAGAAAAAATAATCGAACCCCATAAAACTAGAGATATGGAAATTACTCAAGAGTAGAAAATATCTACTTGAAAAACGTACAGGCTCTAGGGTGATATAATGAAGGATTCTTACTATCGTGGATGGAACTGTGAGTAGCAGGGTCTGAACCCGCGATCCCCCAAAGTCATTTCCTCAAATCAGTGCCCCCACAAAGAAACAAAAAGCAAAAAAGAAGCCCAACGCGGGGCTCGAACCCGCAGCCTTGAGATTAAGAGTCTCACGCTCTACCGATTGAGCTAGCCGGGCTAGTTCGGTGAAGTCTTGAATTATAGTTATGCATAATATTTTTGCTTTTTCCTAACGGCGATGCCCATTTTCATTCCAGCCACAGCACGTTATGGCTGTGCAATGGTTAAGTGGCTGGGCATCATGTGTGCTGAGTCAGCGAATCTCCGCGGCGCAATTCCCTCCACCGAGATTCGACCTATCGCCATTGTTGACGTTGTCTCCAGATCCATAGCCTGCTGCGCCGTATCGACTCTGGATGTTCGAGATCACTTAGAATTTGAATCAGATACACGACTGGAAAAGACGTACTTCACTCTTGGTTATACGTGCATTCATAGTTCAGCTTGTCAATTACCTAACCTGAACTGGATACACGTGCTGGCCTATCACCTGACGATTGCTGAACTTCCCTTCACCTTATAAACTGCGCGCTAGCTTTACGATAAATTCTCGCTGCCATCCTATCTTCACTGACAGTGGCAATGGCATCCGCTCCCAACCCAGGTCAAACGCTTCCTAGAATGCCAGTGGTTGTGCCTGCAATGGTTCCTCCCTCGAATGGCGCTGAAGCCTCTACAGGGGGTGCTAGTAACACTGACCCCAGTCCTGATGCCTGGGACTCCGAAATGCAACTTGTTTCCTCGCTCGCGAAACTCCAGAAGATGGAAGCAATGGTGAGTATTACCCCCTGAGGTCCAAGCTCAAACACCAATTAACATGTCATGACAGATCCACCAACTGCGGACTCTACTTCCTGAGCGCCTTCTGGAACCTCTGGCACCCATTGTCAACCCCAAGGCCGCTGCGGGAAGACCCGTCCCCAAGTCCCCGCAAATGCTGTACGAGCAGCTGGCTCAAGCTGCACGCGCGGGTGTTTCCGAGCTGCAAGAGTTTCAGTCGATGTGGAGAAGTCCCGAGATGAAAGCGGTCTGGGATCGCATTGACGCGCAGATTAAAGAAAATGGCGGCGTGATGCTGCAGCCTACGGGGAAATGGGAGAGAGATTACGATACCATTCTTGCGGATCTTCGCGAGGAGGAGCAGACTCAGAATGAGCAGCAGCAGAAAGCTAATGAGGAGATGGAGCGATCGAAGATTCAGGCCACTGAGGGTGGATGGAGAGCGATTGTTGAGGGCTTTGCTCAAAAGAATGTGCCTGGTGTGCGTGTTTTGGCGAGTCAAAGTGAAGCGGCTGTCACGGTTGTGCTTGTCAAAGCTGGGATGGTGTTCAGAGTTGAGGCTATTGCTGGTCAGGATGGGAATGGTGTTCCTGACTGGCGGGTCTTTACTAGGACGCCTGGGGGGCAAACGCCTTCGAAGGTCGAGACGGCGGTGGCGCAGTGCTTGAATTCAAGGCCCCGACAGTGGGATTTGCTTTATCTACTTGTAAGGCCTGGCCCTTCTTCTTACGTTGCTGAATATGGTTTATGTGAACAAAATGCTGACATTTATATTAGGACATGATATCGTCCTACTCAACTATCAAGCAGACACCCTGTGCAAAATGCACCAAGATGACCGACAGCACAGCAACCCTTCCCACCATCCGCAAACCATCCTCTACTCCCCAAGAACAGGGAAGTCAAACCTGGGAAGCCTACCATCAAGGCTGCACTGAATGAAAGAGGAACAAAGAAAACAAAACAAATGAGGAATATATATATCATTAATGATGGAATATCCCATTCCAACAATCCCCAGATGCCTCAACGTTTCATATATCAGACAGGTCGATCCCAGATAAATATTCACGTCAATGGCATTTCGCGGGTAAAATCAATGCATGTTCCTCGGAACATCCAACACAAACAAAAAAACAAAGGTGCATCTGGCATTCACACCTACTCCTTCACATCCACCAACTTTGTCGGAAAGAAACTTGCCACTTTTCCCTCAAAAAGTGGCTCGAGCACCAGCTGACCGCGAGGACGACGAGCGCCGTGCTCGTCCCTGACAGCTCTCATGACTGTAATCCCCATGGTCCCCTTCGTACACAACAGCCACCACCACGGCGGACTGCCCTTGCGACGGACGAGTACGATGTCGTCAGATCTTGAGGATGACGATCTCTGCCGATGGGGTGCCGGTGTCGACGACCCAAACAGTGGTATCGTGTCTTGTTCTCGCTGTTTGCCTTTGTTTCTCCACCTTCTCTTGTGGTGGTGGTGGCTGCTGCTAGTGGGGATGTTGGTGGGGTTCCAGAAACTGGACATTTTGTTCTATCTTCCGAGGAAATCGGCTTGTGGTCGATGGCGAATTTGTCACGAGGGTGACTTAGCAAGAGAAGGTTAGAGTATAGTCAAGGATCACATCAAGTGTGAGAAACACAAACAAAGAATGATGAGTGAGAAATAGATGATCAAGTCGAGATAGATGGACTTATTTGTATCCAGCACCTCACATAGATCCATCGACCCAAGTCGAGTGCCCGATAGTCAAGCCATCAATAAACGCGGTTATCTCCTACATCCTGAATACTAACGAATGTCCACATCTTGTCCCATGTATCGGTAGAAATCTTGATTATGAGACATTGATTTGATTTTACTTCATCGATGGATGTAGAGTATATCTTAACCTAACTCCAGTGATTTTAATCTTTGATCTTCCAGTCTGTCAACACTGGTTATATCCAGTCCAGTCATGATAACACAGTAGATACTTGCAAAGTAGCATCGGGATATTCCATAGTTATTTATATCCATCACATCGTTGTATATGATGTCATGTCTCAGTGCTACTTACTATGAGTTCTAGACACTGAACGGAACCTGGAAAATCAAGATAAATATCATGCTTGTCATACGAGGCTGGCGATATACTACGAGTAGTATATATATGAACGAATTCTATCGATGAGATAATCCGCGTTAGTAGTAGCTATGAATTCGGGGATTTCCTTGATATTGTTAGTATTTCAGGGGATAGTATATATATATATACTACGGCTTATCTACTTCCTTGCGGGCATCGACATTAGGTAATATCAACGTATGTTGGTTGGCTGTGGTGCCTGGGGAGGAGAGTGTGGCTTGTTCCGGCTTTTGGTAATAGTATGGATGCATAATGCCGTGAAGGAGGAGTGTATTGTTAGTACTAGTACTAGTACTTTGTTGGCTGGGACAGTCTCAGTTAGAATTACAGGTGTATCTACTAGTTTCCAGTCTGCAGTGGTCGTAGGTAGGGGTAGCATATATTAAATCTGAGGAAGTATCCGATAATAATAAGTTCAGATATGTATACGTACATCCATGAGATAAAATGCAGAGAACATTAAGTATAGACAGGCCAAATGGAGATACAATCACATGTCATAATCACCGCATGCACACACTATTACACTGATATCCCGCTATTGCTGCGCATCAAAGGAGTGAACAAAGGTCAAAAGTAAAGAGGAAATTCCCAGCCATTATATCGAATCAGAAAAGGAAACTCGCAAACGCCAATCCGACCCAGCTGATAGATTTCTATCATCATAACTCAAACGAAATTCGCTTTGCTCAATGCAACATTCTAATGCATAAAAATGTTTGTTTTCTTGGTCGTCATCCGGAGATTACACTCATGTGGAGAAGAGACCGAAGCCCCCGGCGAACCAGGTGAAGGACAGGACGGTGATGGCGAACATGCCAAAGGTGAACTTCATCCCTAACCGTTCGAGCTCGGAGAAAGCGCCGCTGCAGGTAGCGCAGACAAATCCTGTCGGAAGTTAGCAGGTTCATTACGATATATAGAGGCGATAACATACCATTGAGTGGAGTGTACGGCTGCGAGCTGTACATTCCGAAAATGTAACTGCTAGCCGCACTGAGATAACCGGCACTAGCCGTCTCAGTGATGGCCTTGCTGGCATCCCAAACGATCAACGTGTACGATGCTGTCAACAGCGGAACAGTCGCGTTGGCCTGGTACTTCTTGGTGTCCCAGACCACCTTTCCGGTAGGCGACATGGTCATGTTGGACGAGATGGTGTAGGTGGCACTGTTCAGACTGCAGGACGCGACGACGTTGACAGCCGTTGGGCTGATGGTCAACGAGGTGTAGTTCCATTCCAATGTCACAAAATCGCCAATCTTGTAGTAGGATGTGGCTCCCTCGGTGGGAATGAGCATGGAGATACCACCAGCACCGGCAGCGGGGTTGATAGAAACACTCGTTGTGCTGTTTGAGGAAGAGCCAGAGGATTTGCCGCTAGCCGTGCCTGTTTTGGTAGCTGACTTGGTATTGGTGCCGGTGGCCGTGGCCGTGGTATCGGTTCCTGTTGCGGCGGCGGTCTTGGTCGCTGCCTCGGTCTTCGATGCACTCTCGGTGGTAGCGGCGGCTCCAGTGGTTGCGCTCTCAGCTGCGGTAGTATCTTCGCGAATCAGCAACACATCACACACGAAGCACGATAAAAAATAGGACAGTGGTAGAAGGTAATGCCAAAAGACGGAACTAACCAGCTCGTCGCAACAATTCACCATGTGGCCGCCATGGCCAGGCCGAAGTTACCGTCCCCAGCAGCAAGAGGAGGCACAGAATAAACAGACGAGACATGGAACGCATCTTGAAAAGACCGATCGGACTGTACTGTAGTGGTGTTGACTGAAAGGCAGAGGGGTCGGTTGACTCCCTTGGCAAGATTCAGGGTCCGATCGACGTGGACCCTTTCCCGTCTACGGCGGCAGAAGCGACAGGGGTATCGGTAACTGCGATGGACTGACGGGCGACAGATGAAGCTACACCAGGATGGCGAAGATGAACCGTCGAGCACGATAAGCGATAATCAAATCCAGAGATGAAGCGATACGGGCTGCAGAAATGGTGGTTTTTTCAGGCCAGCGGGACTGAAACATGCAGATCGTCCGATAGATTCTCGGCAGGGTCCAACGAGGGTCGGGGGGGAGGAGAAGAGATGTAAACAAAGCGAGTGACAGGGACCGGTCTGATTCCAGCGAACCGGGGGTGGCAGACAGATGAAAAGATAGGACCGATCAACCGATAGCGAAGGTCAGAAGAGTCAAACGACAGACGAGCGAAGCATTGTCCGACCCGAGGGGAAGAAAGAAAGACGAGGGCGAGAGACTAAAAGACCAGACGAGCAGCCATTGAAGGCGCGCCTTGCCCGATTGGGACAGGGAGTGAGACACGGCGCTATTTTTGGCTGTGCGCCTGAGGCATCCAGTGCATCTGACCCGGTCGGGGATCAAGATTTATGCACCTTGTTTCACCTAGAATAGTCCCTTTCCCGTACACCGAATAGAAAATATTCCCTCGTCGCAGGTATAAAGTAATAGTGAAAGAATCATCCCGTGTCTGTCATTTCTGTGACTCTATCATTCTCGCCCCAACTTCTGAATGAAACTCCGTTCCCCATACTGTCATGGTTTGTAGAAGTCAGTGTTTGCTGTCCCCGCAAACCTGCAACACTAACCGGATCCCGGCAGCCACTATTGCCAATTATTGGCCGCTACGATAAGCGAAGGGCGGATGGGAAGCACATCAATCTAGTTCACTTTTGTTACTGTGGGTTTGCAGCTATCGTTCTTGTCAAGATACCAAGTAGTATGTAGTAAATGCATATATTTACGTGAGATTATCTAAACCTGATATTCCTGACTATGCAACATGCCACGCATAGCGTATACATCACCTTCCTTCCCATCATCACAACTCATTCTCACTCATCATTAAGTATATTAACATTAGTATAAGGTCGATCGTTTAACAGGCGTATTGTTACAGAGTGCATTCCCTTTCAAACCGGGAGAGGCGCGTATCCTCCCAGATCCTTCGGTATCATGATTCATCAGTCACGCCACACTCGTCATAGAGCCCCTGTTACAAGGCCCAGTGGCGAGGTCTAGACGTCGTGTCTCTAGGAACTATATTCGGGCTTCAGGTCGACAGTGCTGCAGGAGGAAGGAATAGTGGGCTCTTCGTAGCGGTAGATGTAGAAGAGCTGGGGTGCGTTGGGTACCAATCGCACACTACATAGCCGCAGTTAGTGGCATGTTCTAGAAAGTTCGTATGGGTATATGTTCAAGGTCACTCACCTAGCCAGCCTCCGAAGCCATCCTGTGCCGACCACTCCAGACCGGTAGTGCCAATGGCGAAATCATCATCGCCGTATCCAACATTGATCTGGACAGACTCCCATGCTGCATAGTTGTTCTGGACGCCCATCTTGAATCCCCAAGGGAAGGAAGTTCCCAGGTCGAATTGGGTGTGGGTGCCGTTGAGGAAGGCCGGGCTGGCCGTTCCGACATCCGAGGTCAGCACGGCATCGTTGAATCCCGCACCGGTGTGGTAGGCATAAACGTAGAGGTTGTTGTGGTTATCGTTGGAAGCGCCCGAGGTCTTGAGGTAGAAGGACTGGGTGGAGTTGCTGGACTGGCGGGGGTACAGCATAGGGCTAGCAGCCACAGTAGACGCCAACAGGGCAAGAGAGGCAAGGAACTTCATTATGATGGATGATGTGGATGAGAAAGGTGGATGAAGAAGAGAGAAATTAGAATAGAAAGGACAAGACTCGTGGATGGATCCTGAAATAGAACAGGGGATGTAGGAGAAAAGGGGAGGATGGTGCGTGTGATACAGGATGGCTGAATGGAGGGGGATGCCCAGCGTCTTTATATCGGACAGCCACCACGATTCTCCCCCACAGCAGTTGGGGACACGGGTGCGCCGGCGCCGAAATGCCTACAGGAAAGTTGGAACGAGTGGAGGAGGATCCAAGGACAGCGCAGGGGCAGGACAGACAAGACTACGGACTAGGGAAAACTTTGCGCGAAATCTGAGAATAGAAACTTGGGCGAATGCCGACAGGTGGAGGGGGCGGTTGGTGGTTGGTGGTTGGAGCTTCAGTTCAAAAGCTGAGGAATACTTTTTGAGTTGGCAGAATGAAAGGCAGGAACAACTGGAGAGGCAAATCCCTGCTCCACTTTTGCCCGCGCCTTCCTCTTCCTGCTGGAGCCTCGTTCGGACTGGCCGCCCTTGTCCTCACAGCCCGATTGGTTGATCCGGTCTTGGCTGCGCTGGTGGAGGGTCTTCAGCCGGACCAATCAATGCAGGGCGGCGAATTCAGCAGAAACAGCAGATCCCTGCGAGGCAGAGGCTGATTGGACAGGCTCGGAATGAACGAGGATGGCGGGAGGAGACTGGACTCATCCCCGCATACTAAGTAAGTGGTACACTTCAGTGTATAGGTATTGTATGTTCAGTATTCCTATAGAGAATGAACACAATGGTTCATTAGTAACTTCTTCACCCATCTGTCTATATACCATGTCAAGTTAAGATCAGATGGCAACTGTGGGCTGATCTGACATGATACAAGACTATCTTTTCTATTTTTATTTCCCTGCAACAACATAGTCTACTCCGTACTAATCCTCAAAACTTGTAAGCAGTCGATCTTAATCTATCGGATGATCGGATTTTCAGTGACCCTCTCTCTCTCCTCCATGCCCGATGCCCGACCGATCACTGCCCGGGTCAGATGATTGACTTTTTGTCTCAGATTTCTCCTCCCTCGGCTCGGGTTTCCACCGTTATCCATCCATTCATTCATCCATCATATCGTCATATGCCTCGTGGATCGGATTGTCTTTTCTTTGTCTTTTTTTCTGGACAAAGAAATCATTGACATCACAAGAACCACACTTCCTCTGTAGTATATTGTATTACTGTGCAAGGTAACCCCTCCTCCCCCTGAAGCCGATCACGATAATCACGTAACTGGAGAAATTTTAACCTGCAGCAAAAAGTGGACTTGGACTTCCCGATCACATCCACTCCGATTGGTCTTGAAACAACTCATCACTCACTTAGTTACAGAGTAACTACAAAATGTCTAGACTTTCGTACCTGCACTCTAACAGTCCTAACACCGTGCCTATGCTATCCTCTGGTCCAGACAAATTCATAGTATCCATTCATCGCGCACACACATTCCTCACGGAAAGCCCGCCGCACCTCCTCTCCATCTACTTTGGTAACTGACATCATGATTCCCCGTTCCGTACACTCCCTTTCTCTGGTTCACACACTATCGGCTGCTATGACATCCCACAATGGGGTTGAGTAGACGATCCTTATCCACGGAACCGTTATCTCGTTTCCCGCGGGGTATTCCGAATAAGTTACTACTTTGGTAGGAGTCAAAGTGACTCGTCAATGTCGTTTAGATACCTAAAGTCTCAATAATCAGTTTTGTCAGGTACCGGGGGGTTATGGTTATGGAGTCGGGTTATACGTCATCGAGATTACGGTTACGTCGTCTGCTTGGCTTCTCTGGGTGATCTTGAATTGTACAACAATGACAATTATAGTAGAATTACACAGGGCATGGGATCGACATCATCCCGGGCTGCATGAAATTGTTTGTTTCAACTTTCAGCCCTTCGGGACATGGGTATCCCTGGTCATTGTAGTATATCATAACTAGCTGAGGTATAGGTATTGATCCTTCCAAGACGCAATTCATCTATCCATCCATGGTTGCCCAACGCCTGGGAATGATCCATATTATACAAATGCATATCGAGTCTACTATTTCTCATTGGCAAATCATCGTCGCTTGGCATATTCCGGCTTCAAAGCCCATTTCCCGCGCCCGTTTCGTCCCCCCTTGTCCAACACGGCTATCGTCTTCAGCATCTCCTTGAACTCGGCCGACCGTTGCGGCGTGGTGCAGTACCGGTTGAAATGATCGATCAACATTTGGGTATAGACTGACCCGCCCTGGGCCGTAATGAAATCCCGGATCATGGTGATGAAATCGATTCCACTGGGAGTCCGCGATGGCGCAGGACTGTTGCTGCTGCTGCGCGGTGAAGGTGTGCGCGCCGAGAGATTCGCCAAAATGCTGGCTGAGGATGGTCCGGCTACCGCTCGTCTGGCGGCGCTACTGCTTCCTCCAAATGCAGGCCGGCTGGGTAACTGTTCCTCAGGTTTCCCGGCCAGGCCGAATTGACCCGTCCAGGTTGGAGTGCCGATGGGGACGGACCGCGCTGCTTCACCCGCTCGCCGCAGCTCCTCTGCAGCTTCAGCTGCCACCCGCTTCGCTTCGGCCTCGATTATTTTGGGGTCCGCTCGCACCACGCGCTTGCCATTCACAATCTGATCATGCTCCAGCGCCGAATGGACCCCGGATCGGGCAAAGATGCCCTCCATGATGCGGGACTCGGAGTTGGCACCTGAAGTGCCCTTCTCCTGCTCGCTCTGTTGCTCTTGGTCTCCCTGGAACTGTTCGACAGCGGCGACACCCACGACCTTGCTGATGTCTTTCTTCTCCTCCTGCGCGCTATGCGAGGAGGCAGATGATTTGATCGCTGCATTAGACTTGCGCGAGGTGCCATCGCTGTCTTCATATGTGACGTCCGCATCTTTAAAGATCTTACTGGTCTCGGTGGGGCCTTGGCCTTCGTCTCCAAGAGAGAAGAGATCATGGAGGTCGCTTAGCTGGAAAGTCTGGCGTTGCTTGGGATCCCGGAGGATTTTATTCGTGAGAAACTGCTTAAAGATCTGACGATGATAGATCTTCTCTTCAATAGTGCCTGCGGTCATAAGCCGATAGACGGTGACGTCGCGCTTTTGTCCTAGCCTCCAGGCCCGCTCCCGCGCCTGCACATCAGTTGATGGGTTCCAATCGGGATCGTATATGATCACCCGATCAGCACCCGTTAGATTTACCCCCAGCCCGCCAACTTTAGTGGTAAGGAGGAAAACATGTAGGCTTGGGTCATTGTTGAACTCGTCCACCATAGCTTGCCGGTGCTGGATGGGTGTGGTGCCATCCATTCGACGGTAGCTAAATCCAGACAGTGAGTTCACAAATTTCTCCAGAATATCGAGCATGATCCGATGCTGCGTGAACAGCAAAGTCTTGTGACCGGTATCCTTCCATAGCTCCAGCAGCGATTTGACGACCTGCATTTTACCCGACTTGGATCCGCTACCATAGCCGGTTGTTGAGGACATCAGCTTATGATTTTGTAGATCCGGATGGTTGCAAATCTTTCGTAATATATCGACACCGAACAAGACTTGTCGACGCCCGTTGAGGATGGATTTCATCTCCTCGGAGCCAAGGAACGCCTCGTACGCCTGTCGTTGCGGCTTTGTCAACTTGCAGAACAGCACTTGTTCACTCTTCTTAGGAAGATCTGCCGCAACATCGATCTTGAACCGCTGTAAAAGATAGGGGCTGATGGCATCCTTGAGGGTCTCGGCACATTTGGCAGCTGTCTGGACTTGCAGATTAGAGGCATTCGCGTACCCTCCCTGACGAATCGGGAACTCGAATTGGTTCCGGAAATTCACCAGAGTTCCCAGGCGCATTGGAAAGACGAAGTCGAATAAAGACCAGAGCTCTGTAAGATTGTTCTGCATCGGGGTGCCAGATAGAATAATGCGATGGGGTGTCCGGAGTTCCTTGCAATGGATAGTAATCGAGGTGTTCGGGTTGCGGATTTTGTGCCCTTCATCCAGGACAGCACAGCCCCATTCAATCGGTATCACGAGAGAAGCATAGGTCTGTAGGCCCGAGTAAGTGGTTACCAGTACATGCCCTTCTTCTACTACACGCTTGACGACTTTCCTGGCTGCTTTCAGGCCACTTGGCATGCCACGAGTACTCGAGGCGTTCCACGCCTGAGACAAAAGAGCATCTTCTCTGCTGCTCTCGTTCCGAATGTTGACCATTCCACTACCGGACGTGTGCAGGATGGATACACGGAAAGGAGGCCACCAACGGTGGAACTCATTCACCCACTGCTTCATGACCGTAGCGGGACATACAACGATGACTGGCCTCGTCAACTTTTTGCTGTAATGGAGACCAGCAAGGAAAGAGATGACTTGAATAGTCTTCCCAAGACCCATCTCATCGCCGATGATCCCACCTACTTGCTGCTGTTGTAATTCCCATAACCATTGTACTCCGGTCTTTTGATAATCGAACAAAAGGGGATGTATATCACCAGGTATTCGATACCCGTTGTCGTAGGGCATATCTGAAACTGTGGGATGAGGCATGAACCATTCTTCCTGTTCATCTTGATCGAGCACATCCACATTGTCCCCAGCAGCATCCACCTCGGGTCCATGACCTGCAACACGCGACTCAAGCGCTCTTTTCCTAGCAGCTGCCCTTCGACTGACCCAATATTGAAGCCTAGTTTGATAGAGCTCTTCATTTCCATCGTCCATTCCGCTGAAATCTTCAACCTCGTCCGAAGACTTTGGAGCCTTTACTGGCTTTGCCGTACGTTTTGGCCTTTCTTCAGGCAGGAATTCTTCTTCATCTTCCGATACAGAAGACTGCCTTTCAGATTCAACATAGCTAGCAGACTCATCTTGATCCTCGAAATTGTCTTCGAGGGATACCTTGGTTTCTTGTTCAAGAGCTTCTTCCTCCTCCTCATGAGACTCGCGGTCTATCTTTCGACGCTTACTTGCTCGAGAGGTAGGCGCTTCATCCACTAAGCTGGAAGCAGGAGTCTCATCGAAACCGAATCCAGGTCGTACGAGATTACGATGTGAAACAGCTGACCGGTTCTTCACCTGCTCCAGTGCTTCCTTTTCATCGCGTTCGTCCTCTGCATCGATCAAGGCATCCTGAAGACTAGCAAGAGGGCCATGATTTGGCCCAGAGCTCATGTTGGAAAATGGCGTAATCTTTCCAGTTCGAATGAGATAATCCCGGCGGGACTCATTAGGCATGCGCCCAGTCCCGGTAGTCTGAGAACCAGCCTCATCTCCTTGATGTCTTTCGTCCATTCTTTGCTGAATTTCTTTAAGGTCAGTTGCCAGTGCCGTATTGCGGCTCTCCAGCTTCTCAATCTCATTGCTGATGCGAACTCTCGCAGACGTGCCAACTGGCTGCGACAAACGCTGATGTAGTTTCAAGATTTGGCTCTCAAGTTTCCTAGAAAACATTCACTGTAAGTTCCACGTGTAAAGCTCAGCAGTAATATGAACATACTGTTTCTCTAATGTGGTTTTCTCCAATCTTTTACTATCCCGTTCGTCAGCCTGCTCCATGAGCAACCTGTCGGCCTAACATAGTCGTCAACATCCTCGGCTCATTTGAAAATTGACCAGTAAAGCGTACCTGACGAGATATGTCCCTTTCGAGGTCATCTTGATCACGAACATCGGCCTGCAATTCACGTAATCGACTTGCTTCATCGGCGTTTGCCGAATGCCCTTGATTTAGAGATGCTTCAGACTCAGCTGGATCCAATGTAGATTTCGCTTGTTGCTCCGGCTCTTCCTCCTTTTTCATGTCTTCGTCAAAGCCACTCCGGGATGCAGCGACATCCACGTCGTTCAATTTTGCCCCATCCATGATCCTGTATGAATCTCAATGGACAGACACATTTAATAAAGTCTGATAATTTCCACGGTCGTTCAATTTATCCCCGCAAGTCTAATATGTGACTGTATTTTATAGATGTCTTTAAAGGATAAGTAAGAGTTATGTGTGATATTATAGTGGTCGTAAAAATGATGATACCGGGGTCATTGCAGCAAGTGGCGTCACCGATGTGTAGTGAGAAGTAAATCTGACAGGGTTCGAATTAACCAATACCGATCCTTGAGAGCCAGTCTATAGCACATAAAGTGTTTAATACACACCCACTCTGGACGATTCACAGCCGAGAGCGAGAAAGTGATTGTAAAGAGATTGAAATCTCCGAGGACTGGATGGGACTGGCGAGGGACCGCGCCAGACCATGTCTACAAGGACTGCGACGATAACCATAAACCCGGCAGAAAGATTTCACCGACGGCAGCCTGGCACTCACCGCCCTGGGTGCCTAGCCCTTGGGCGGTTAGTCATCCACCACGTAGCCTCCCACGTCACCGGGACTGGCTGGGGCCCGTGTGTTGCCTCAGTCCACCTCTCACTTCACACACCATCCATGCTCGAATTGCCCAGGTGATAATGTCATCACCACACTGAATTCCCTTAAGCTTCGGGTATGCCCTCCGGTGTCAGCCTTCATGATTATCGGGAGGAGTGGAATATACCGTTTGGCCTTGTTCCGGGTGTTGTTGGGCCTGGAACAAGAGCAAATAACATGTATGGAGATTGGCAACCCCTTCTGCAAACGGCAATGACGCAGAGGGAACCGTAGTACAGAACTCGAGATAATTACAATCACCAATCATGGCATTAGTAACCGCCTCTGGTCCAGGTCATCCTTCCCTCGAATAGCCGCAAGAAAAGGCATTGTTATAAGTCTGCTCGTATAGCGAGCTATACCAAAACAGTGCCGTTGGACTTGAATGCCAAAGGGGGCAGCGGATGTTTCCGAATGAAGGCAGATCGTCGTTCAAGAGGCTGGTCGCGAGGCAGGCAGGCAGGCACAGACTCAGTCAGACCTCAGACAGACATCAAATAGTCTCCATGATTTAATTGCCTCGTTACACCTTGATGTAGTCCAATATTATTGTGGTTCTAACCCTGGACGGTGGCTAGATGGGAATGCTAGCTAGTATTTAACTGCATTGGTCTTTCCATTCTCTGGCTTAGGTTGTTCTTGCCTGTCCCTCCCTTTCGTTTGCCTTTCGAAACCGGGGGTTGGCCTCGATTTGCTGGCAGTCGATTCATCATCTATTAACAGGATCCCTACCAATCTGCCTGCACGCGCACACACACACACACATACACACAACCCTCCTGCAGAAGGGTTCGAGGAGATGAAAGAGGGGCCCTCCCCGAGTCGTGAGATCAGCCATTAGAAATAATCCAGCGAAGAAAGAAGAGAGTGTAGTATCAGGTTGGTCCGTGGGTGGCCCTTTCCCGGCACCATTCCATTTGCAAAGCAAGCCCCAACCCAACGGCAGCCTGAGGCCCGCGTCGGATCTCGCTGCTGCTCAGTGCTCAGAGTCAGTCAGAGTCAGAGGGTATCTCCACCTCCACGAACTGAAATCAACTTTACTACCCTCTCTTCCCTCTCTTCTTTCTTTTCCCCCCCTCCGCACTAGTTTCACCCAGTGCCCGTCGTCTGGACTTGCTTCCAGATTCCACCCCCCCCCCCTTTACCCATCTCTGCTCCTCGACTGTATAACTTGCTGTCTGGATTCCCATCCTTCCCTTGGGGGTTCCAACAGTTGGTTCAGTCGCCTTCCTTTCCCCATCTTAACCGACTAAACCCCCTTCGCGTGTCAGCTGCCGCATCGATATTGGCTGCTGCGTCGCACCCGTCATTGTGGATTGCGACCGCCCACTCCGTCCATCCACTGGCCGCCTCCCCTCTCGCCCCTTCTGAGCCCTCATCACCAGAACAGTCTGCTGTTCCGAATAATGAGGTTCGACGCAATCCGAATCTAGCATCAATTCCTCCGTCTCGTCTCTCCTCCGATTTTCGAATTGCACCACCACTCCCCGGTGTCCCGCGTCGTCTCCGCCTGATTGCGCTACGTGCGTCTGCCGTCCCCGCTGCTACTATCTAACCCCCGATCGTGGTGCATGTGCGCTGTCGACAGTGATAAATGATCATCATATGTCCGATCTGATCTGATCTCCCACTTGACCTTCACGAGACGCCGCTATACGGGAGGAGGAAGCATGGATTCCCAGTGGCAGGCATACC
Organism: Aspergillus niger; assembly: GCF_000002855.4. Taxonomy (NCBI): domain Eukaryota; kingdom Fungi; phylum Ascomycota; class Eurotiomycetes; order Eurotiales; family Aspergillaceae; genus Aspergillus; species Aspergillus niger. The sequence goes on along the minus strand of NT_166529.1, from coordinate 289,144 downwards.
AGGATCCCTTAATGGGGCATCCCGCGCAGTTCAACAACGGGTTGACGTCTAATCCACAACAGCTAGCCTCAAAATACGGCGCCCAGCCACAGCACTCGCAGCCGCCGGTGGGCTACACCTACGAACCCTTCCAGTCTCCTGGCACCACCGCCAAACCACCATCCATCGGTGCAAATTCCAGAACCGTCTCTATGGCTTCGTCTCCCGCTGCGACGCCACGTAGTCGGGATTATGTCACCGATGCGGACACCACGATGGAAGATGCGGATCCGTACAACCGGGCCAAGTACTCGACAAGACCGAGCCATCATAGCCGACCGTCATCCCAATATTTCCCAAGCGAAGAGTCGTCAGCTGCTCGCAGGTACTCCCCTATGAATGTTTTGTCTCCTTCCATGTCGTTCAATGCGAGTCCTGGAAAATCGCATAACTCGTATGCTTTCCCGCCCGGGCCGAATCAACCACGACGGTCGCCGACAAGAGGTTCAACCTACGCCTCACCTCCTCAGGCGTTCCAATCCCCACCCTGTGAGTATCAACGCCTTTGAGATCTTTGGGTTTTATGGATACTATGGCAGCTAACATATCTCCTCACAGCTGCGTCACGCCCCCCTAGACTTCCCCCGCTTCAGCCTACCGACATGAGCCCCGATCAGTACTATCCACCCTCGGCGGGCTCACAGCTCAACGCCGCATTTGCACAAGATGGAAGGTCACCGCGCTCTGCGTCTATATCCGGTGGGAGCCAGCAGCCAGGCCGGGGCCCTGTTCCGAAGTTCCAGAAGATCAAGTCCATCCAGGAACTTCAACCACGCATGAATGCGCAGCCACCTTACAGACGCGCCAACCCTGATGGTGGTTTCATCAGCGTAAGTACACAGGAAATCAAAGGCTCTGGAATAGCCATTCGTTAACATGTGTACAGCCTCTGCAAGCGTTGACAACACATCTCCCCGCCACTTATCGAATATGCAACCCGGGCTTCAACTACGAATCGTCCCGGAACCCGAGGCGTGTTCTTACCAAGCCTAGTAAAGGCGTGAAGAACGATGGTTACGATAACGAGGATAGTGACTACATTCTCTATGTCAATGACATCTTGGGCAGTGAGGAAGCGGGCCACAAGTACGTCTAACCCTAAAGCGTGTTCGACCGAAGTTCCCCGAGGACCTAAGCTAATCGCGTCTAGGAACCGTTACCTCATTCTTGATGTGCTGGGTCAAGGAACCTTCGGTCAAGTTGTCAAGTGTCAAAACCTGAAAACTGGGGAGGTTGTAGCTGTCAAGGTCATCAAGAACAAGACTGCATATTTCAATCAAAGCATGATGGAGGTGTCGGTTTTGGATTTGGTAAGTGTTTATATCTCAGCGGGTCGAAGTTGTTGCTCCGTTGCTCACAACTGTCGCAGCTCAACAGCAGATACGACAAGAATGACGACCACCACTTACTCCGCTTGAAAGATACTTTCATTCACCGACAGCATTTGTGCTTGGTGTTTGAATTGTTGAGTGTGAATCTCTACGAACTGATCAAGCAGAATCAGTTCCGGGGCTTAAGTACGACATTAGTACGCGTATTTGCTCAGCAACTTCTGAATGCATTGAGCCTTTTGAACAAGGCGCACTTGATTCACTGCGATCTGAAGCCGGAGAATATTCTACTAAAAAAGTTAGCAATCTCTCCAACTTCCTTCGAATGCACTATGCTAACTTAGCTCCATCGCAGTCTGGAGAGCCCCATTATCAAAGTCATTGACTTTGGTTCAGCCTGTGACGAGCGACAGACAGTCTATACCTATATTCAATCTAGGTTTTACCGCTCACCAGAGGTTCTTCTTGGCTTACCGTACGCGCACCTCGCCTTGTTCTTCCCTGTATACGCACGGCTAAACTAACACACTTCTAGCTACTCATCCGCGATAGACATGTGGTCTCTTGGTTGCATCGTCGTTGAGTTATTCCTAGGCTTGCCGCTTTTCCCTGGATCTTCGGAATACAACCAAGTCTGCCGCATTGTGGAAATGCTCGGCCTGCCGCCAACATGGATGCTGGAGATGGGCAAGCAGTCTGGCGAATTCTTTGAGAAGACCCAGGACGAGTTCGGTCGCAAGACATATCGCCTTAAAAGTCTAGAGCAATATTCTCGAGAGCACAACACGAAAGAGCAGCCGAGCAAGAAGTACTTCCAAGCGTCGACCCTGGAAGAAATCATCCGCAGCTACCCGATGCCGAGGAAGAATATGAAACAAGCAGAGATTGAACGAGGTAGGTAATACCCGATCCGCCATACATACATTTGCTCACTATTGTTGTTAGAATTGAACAACCGGGTAGCCTTCATTGACTTCGTTCGTGGCCTATTGGCCATCAATCCCCTCGAGCGTTGGTCGCCACAACAGGCCAAACTGCATCCTTTCATTACGCAACAGAAGTTCACAGGCCCTTTTATGCCCCCGATGAACCTGAAGTACTCATCTCTGAACAAGACTGTTCCCCCTGGAATTCAACAGCAGCAGCAGGCAGAAGCTGCCAGCAAGCAGAGGGCCGCACAAGCAGCCCATGCCCAGTCAGCCGCACAGAATGCCTACGCTATGCAGCTGAATCAGTTCCACACGCCCACGCATGCTCAGCCGCCGCCAATGTACAATGGAATCTTTACTGGTCATCAGCAAGGTGCCCCTCCGCCCTACCCCACGCAGCCACCGGCGTACGGTCATCAGATGAACCTCATCCCTGGCCAAGTGCCCCAAGCACAGTATGCGCCCTCCCAGAGCCTCTACGCGCAAGCGACAACAAGGGCTGGGCGGCAACGGGCGTCTACCATGGATCCTCAGGGTGGAGGTATTCCGCCAACAATCCAGCGTGTGGCCAGCCACCTCGACCCCAATGCACCTATTCGATTACAGCCTAGTCCGGCATACTACCCCCCACCTCCAGATGGGTATGTCGACCCCAATTCCGCTGGTCAGAGGCGACGAGGAAGTCGTACAGGCGGTACAAGAAACCGCGACTTCATTCGAACCCTCGAGGATGGGGTGTTAGGGGGTGAAGGCTTTATGGGCCAAAACCAGTGGCATTGAGAACACGCATACCCAGGAACAGGCCGATGGCACATGGATGTCCATCGGCCTTACGGACAAGCCATTTTTTCTGTATAGGCAAGTGTGTGCTCCTTTGCGCGTCCATCACCAGAAACTGGACGCAGAGCTACACTCAAATGGCCTCCTTCCTGGTATCTGGGAGCCTGCTCGATTTAAAGCTCATTACCGTCAGCTTTCCTCGAGACCTGAATTGGTCCTTGGTACGTGTGAGTTCTGTCTCCATGAAAGTCCTGTGACAGCCGGTTTGCCTTGTTGTTAGGCACGGGACAAATGAAAGTCCCCTACGTGACAGGCAACATAAGTTCCCAAGGGATATATTTAACGTCAGACCTCCGCCGTGGCGGCGAACACGGATGGCCTGCTTGTCAAGCTACAGCAGCACGCTACGGTGGACAGGTGCTCCCTTGCCCTATAGTTGAGCGCTGCAGTGCTTCCCAATGCTCATCCTCATTTATTCCTTTTCCCCTGTCAATTCTCCTAGGTTCCTGTATGTGGCTGTTTTCGGCATAGCCAGGAGTACTCGGAAAGAGGTGATTTATGTTGATTCTTGAATTTTCTTTTCCTTCTACCCAAATATTTGCACGAAGATCCCACCTGTTATGTGCTATGCAAGACATGTCCTTTTTGTTAGTTCCGTCCCTTTTTGCACGATTCAAAGAGCAACATGACTGTAACTTGGATAGTAAAATATGAGATATGAGGCCCGAGTTTAGATGGGCTGGAAAAGCTAGAGCTGCTTGATCTCTTTTTCTCTTCCCCACGGGGGGGGTGTGGGTGTGGTGTGGTGGTACTTTGGCGGGTGAAGTGAACGACACGGGCGACAATCGAATCACGGGAGGCCGGTGGAACTCCAATAAGCCGGAAAACGCTGTAGTCTCATCTGGTCTCTGACGCCCGGATCTCCGCAATGACTGTAGGCCGTGGATCTTGATCTGACAAGGTCCCATCAGTGAAGTAAATAAAATAGCATCCATTGAGATCTGGAGTTGAGGGGGAAAAGAACAATGGCAATCCGCGTCCCGGAGACTGGCCGCCTGCCTGTTGTGGTTAGGCGCCGCCTCGCTTAAATTTCGTGTGTGACTCGCGCCGCCCAACCTCTGCGGCTCGGAACCCTCACAACGGATTTTCCTGCCAGGCAAAAGAACCAGCCCGATCCGCCCTACCACCTGCGTGTTATCCCCCCGGCGACGACTGAGACCGCCGTTCTTCGATTCCCGCGACTTTCCCGATCTCGAGCGTCTGAATAATATCCGCAAACATGTCGCGCTTTTTCTACGGTGGCGGTAGCGACAGCGAGTCCAGCTCCTCTGAGGAGGAGGAGCTCTACAGTGATCGCGAGGAGGAGGAGCAGTCCGAGGAGGAGTCCAGCGAGGAAGAGTCTGAGGAGGAGGAGGAGTCCTCTTCCGAGGACGAGGATGCCGGCAAGACCGGTGCCAACCGTTTCATGAAGAATGTTTCCGAAAGCGAAGAAAGCGAGGATGAGGAACGAGTAACTATCGTCAAGAGTGCCAAGGACAAGCGGTTGGAGGAACTCGAAAACACCGTCAAGTTGATTGAAAATGCCGAGAAGATCAGCGACTGGGCGGTTATCTCGACAGGTGCGTTTGGCCCTGGAATCAAAGAATGGAATTGCGGGACCGGCAGCGGAGGGAAGGATGGGTTTTTGATACTAACATCCGTTTTATAGAGTTTGACAAGCTGAACCGTCAAATCGTCAAGATTGTCCAGTCTGGCCCGACCCCGAAGATCTACGTCAAGACCGTTGCGGACCTGGAGGATTTCGTCAACGGGACCATCTCGAAGCAGAAGTCGAGCAACAAGAAGATGAACGCCAGCAACGCCAAGGGATTCAACGCCGTTAAGCAGCGTATCAAGAAGAACAACAAGGACTACGCCGTTCAGATCGACAAGTACAGGAAGGACAAGGATGGCTTCATGGAAGCCAAGGAGGAAGTGGCCCGTCCCGTCGCCGCCGCCCCTCGCCTGACCAAGATTGAGCGTATCGAAGCCCCTGCTCTTTCCACCGCCGGTGATGACGAGGTTTTGCGACCGTTGGCCGTGGCGGCAAGACCCTCCAGTACACCCCCGA
>NT_166529.1:233911-283855 GCF_000002855.4 Aspergillus niger | reverse complement strand
CCCCGGCAGCATCTGTNCTCGTATGTCGAGNAGCACTGGATGATGAGTCTCACCCGTTCCCTGCAGCACATTGACCCCCACACTGCCGAGTACATCGACCGTCTGGGTGATGAGAAGCAGCTGTACGCCAACCTTGTGCGCACCCAGGTCTACGTCGAGGGTCTTACTCAGTCCGAGAAGACCGATCCCCGTCAGGACAGCCTTAACCGCGTGGTCATGAGGAGACTGGAGCACATCTACTTCAAGCCCTCTCAGGTCGTCACGATCCTGGAGGAAGGTACCTGGAAGGTCCTTCCCTCCGAATTGGAATCCAACGTCACTCCCCGTGGCAACACGGGAGATGTGACCAACCTTGTGCAGACCCTTTGCAGCTACCTGTTCAAGCACAGCGACGGTATCATCCGTGCTCGTGCGATGCTGTGCCAGATCTACTTCCTTGCTCTGCACGACCAGTACTACCGCTCTCGTGACCTGATGCTCATGTCCCACCTTACCGAGAACATCGCCAACTTCGACGTTTCCACCCAGATCCTCTTCAACCGCACCCTTGTTCAGATCGGTCTGTGTGCCTTCCGGGCCGGCCTGATCTACGAGGCTCAGACCACCCTCTCTGAGGTCTGCGGCAGTGGACGTCAGAAAGAGCTGTTGGCTCAGGGCATCATCCTCCAGCGCTACTCCACCGTCTCGCCGGAACAGGAGCGTCTGGAGCGTCAGCGTCAGCTGCCCTTCCACATGCACATCAACCTGGAGCTTCTCGAGTGCATCTACCTGACGTCGAGCATGTTCCTGGAGGTCCCTCTGATGGCTCAGACTTCTTCCTCCCCCGAGATGAAGCGTCGTGTCATCTCCAAGACCTTCCGTCGTATGCTGGACTACAACGAGCGCCAGGTCTTCACTGGTCCTGCTGAGAACACCCGTGACGGTGTCATCATGAGTGCCAAGTTCCTCGCCGCCGGAGACTGGAAGAAGGCCGCTGAGATGCTCAACTCGATCAAGATCTGGGATCTGATGCCCCAGCCCGACAAGGTCAAGGAGATGCTGTCCCAGCAGATCCAGGAGGAGGGTCTCCGCACCTACCTCTTCACCTACGCCCCCTTCTACGACAGCCTCTCCATCTCCACCCTGGCTACCATGTTCGAGCTCCCCGAGAAGAAGATCGCCGCTATCATCAGCCGTATGATCTCTCACGAGGAATTGGCCGCTGCTCTCGACCAGGTCAACGATGCCATTGTCTTCCGCAAGGGTGTCGAGTTGTCGCGTCTCCAGTCCCAGATCGTCACCCTCGCCGACAAGTCGATGAACCTTCTGGAGTCCAACGAAAAGACTCTCGAGCAGCGTACGCAAGGCATGGCCAACGCCTTCCAGCGCGATCAGGGCGCCGGCGCCCGTGGTGGCCGTGGTCCTCGAGGTGGTGGCCAAGCCCGTGGTGGTCCCAGATTCCCTGGTGGCCAACAAGGTCGTCGGCCTGGTGGACAGCAGTTTAGCGGTGGTGCATTGGGCGGGGCGATCAAGGCATAAAAATGATTTCTAATGGCATTGATTTCTTTTCATGGTTCTAATGCTCCCTTTTCTTGGAATTTAACTGCGTATGATTCCATGTGTGCTCTTACCCATCATGGTTCCTTTTTTCTTTTCCCTTTTTTCTTCCGTTGGGCCACTCTAGCCCTTTCTTCTTAGAGTTCTCCTACTGTCATGCATACCGTATTTTTACTCTCCGCAGATGAATATCACGTTTGGAATGAACGATGGACATAAAGAGCCTGAAAAGTCTAGATTGTATATGGAAGGATGAAAATCAATGCACGCTAACGCTTCAAAAATGTACAGGTCGTAGACGCTCTAAACCAGCATTTCCCAGTAGTTCAACCATAAGCTAGGAAGGTCGTTCCAGGACCCTGATGCTGACCATCAATCTGGCACGATTCTCAACAGACTTGAGGAAGATATATATGACATGACCGGGAGGGATTCCATAGCAGCCTCGGGATAAACTAAGCCACTGCATCTTGGACTCTGCATGCCCTGTCCAGTCTCGAGATGTCCCCGGACAAGAGCAATGATTATATATCCCCATGCATCCAGTACCCGCTGGACACTTGCGCCAGTCCCAACACCTCAGGTGTCACTGGATATACTATGATACCAGACAATAGTAGCCTTCGACAAAATATACTCACCCACTGTCATCTAGCAGATTTTGAGGTGACCAATACTCATTTTCCTCCGCTTGGGCATCTAGCCAGACAAGGCCATCCGCCAGCAGATCATCAATGACAGTCTGTGCCCGAGCCTTCTCCCAATTCAAATTCGCTTGAAGCATAGAGATGCTCACGTAGCCAAGAACCTGAATTGCCTCGAGCACAGTAGCCTGGTCCGTGTTTAGCTCTTTGGGAATCGATCGAATATATTGCTTGCTGCCGACATGTACAATGGAGAACCCAGAGCCAAGCGGTTCCAGACTCTTGACAGCTCGGAGAACGTCATCACTGCATGTCGCAGAAGGTAGCTCAGATTAGTATACTGTATCAATAATCACAAGATGGAGCAAAGAGTAAGTACGTACTCTGTAACCTCCAGTCCACTACCAATAGCCTTCCCCTTGCCTACTCGTTTCCGACATTCCTCAACACCGATTAACCCGCCGTTCTCGCTTCTGGTAGCTCGACAAAGTTCCACCACTCTAACAGCTACTTCAAAGTAGAAGTCGTTCATGTCTCCACCCATGATCTGCGTCCAGAAACTCCCGATCTCCCCCAACCCTTTGCGCGCATTCTTGCCTTTGACATTGCTGGCTGCGAGGGGATCGACTCCGATAGCATTGCACATACGAGCGAACTCTGCTCGAAACGTCGGGTTCGATTTGATCGTTGAGCTGTGTTCCAGCGCGAAGGTGTGGAGTAATGACTGGAATACGGACAGTTGCGTCTGTAAAGAGGAGAGATGCGAGGAGCGTAGATTGGCGCCATGATTCGCAAATGACTGGCTGGCTTGAGTGCGATTGGCGAAGGCGCCAAGTCCAACTCCTCGACGAGTAGCCATGGCGATCAGCTGTCTGCTCTGGCAGAGGGTTCGATTATCGGAGCGCGTGGGGTAACTACGAGAGCGCTAGATAGATGCTGTCATACTGCCACTGGGTCCTTATCAGCTCCGGTCAGCTGACCAGCAAATACCCTGAATACGATAAGGGCTTGGAGATTCCCAAAAGGAACAAATGGGCCGGCCAAGGTGGCTAGCCGTATGCGGCTTAGCGGGGGTATCCACCCACACAACCCATTTTTCTCGATTCGCAGCGGCTTTTTTCTTTCTCTTGATCTTCTTCCAGTACGACAGCCTTCGCCAATCGCCCAACTCGCGAACTCTACGGACCGTCACAATGGCCTCCACTGCTACGTGAGACTCCCTTTGAGATTCCCCTGCGGCTGATCGCTCGAGGTGCCTGTGAGGTTACAGATATAGTCGTCCTTTCTCGCTGGAGATGCTGCGACCAGAAACGGTTGCTGAGCACCAGCTCGATTTTTCCCGCGACCGCGCTTCGCCCTTGAATCGCCTAAGACTTTGTTAGGAATATGAGGATTGGGTGCGGCACGGTCTGGGGTATTGAGGTTGAAGGCACTGTGAACCTTCTCCTTGAAAACAATTGTTGTGAGCTATCGTCATGTACCATTGCGCCGTGATAGGGCATGGTAGGGGCGAAAAGCGTCAACACCACTTCCCGAGCGTTATGCTTGGGGTTTTGTCGGATGAGAATTATCATACTTGGTCGTAGTCGCCGCGGGCTTGCGAACGTTGCTGCTGAGAATGCGTGACTAGTAGTGAGCTGGTTCGCGCGGGCTCGACAAGTGAAGAAGAAAATTTTTTCTTCTACCTCACCGATCAAATGCATGTCGTCGAGTGCTTTTTTATCCATTGCCTTCAGTATGAGAATGTGGCACTATAGCTGCAATTCTTACACTCGGCGAAAGTCTGTGTAATCATTACGGACAGACTGTACTGACCTTAACAGCACTGTCCCCACCAAGGAGCAGGTTCTCGTCCCCGAGACCCTCCTGAAGAAGCGCAAGAGCCAGGAGCAGGCTCGCGCTGTCGCCCGTGAGGAGGCCGAGAAGAAGAAGGCCGTAAGTTATACCTTTTTTTTATATATCCTCTTTCCCTCTTCCTTCTATAGTGATGACAACAACCACCACGCGACTAGACTACGGTCGATGCTGTCGCTTCGTTAACCATCTTTCGGGGCTGAAAATGAAGCTTCAAATGATTTCATTTCACGAGTCATTTGCAAAGACCATCTGCTAACAGATGAATCCAGGCCAACAAGGAGAAGCGCGCCGTTATCTTCAAGCGTGCCGAGTCCTACGTCAAGGAGTACCGCGATGCTGAGCGCGAGAAGATCCGCCTTGCCCGCGTTGCTCGCAAGGAGGGTAACTTCTACGTTGCTGACGAGCCCAAGCTTGTCTTCGTTATCCGTATCAAGGGGTAAGTTAATCTAGCATGCCATATGAATGTCATGATATTAACAACTTGATAGTATCAACAAGATCCCTCCCCAGCCCCGCAAGATCCTCCAGCTGCTCCGTCTGCTCCAGATCAACAACGGTACCTTCGTCCGTCTTACCAAGGCTACCCAGGAGATGTTGACCATCATCAACCCCTACATTGCCTACGGTTACCCCAACCTCAAGTCCGTCCGTGAGCTCGTCTACAAGCGCGGTTACGGAAAGGTCGACAAGCAGCGTGTTCCCCTCACCGACAACCAGATCATTGAGGAGAACCTCGGCAAGTACGGCATTGTCTGCATGGAGGATCTTATCCACGAGATCTACACCGTTGGCCCCAACTTCAAGCAGGCCAACAACTTCCTGTGGCCCTTCAAGCTCTCCAACCCCACTGGTGGCTTCCACACCCGCAAGTTCAAGCACTTCATCGAGGGTGGTGACTACGGTAACCGTGAGGAGAACATCAACGGCCTCATCCGCCAGATGAACTAGATTCATCATCGGTGATGGCTTGTCCGTACCGGGTTGTTATGAGCTCCGAATTTCCTAGTTAGCGGGTACTGGTCTAAAATCTGGGTACAAAAATTTAAAAGCTTCGTACAACCTGACTATCTATTCCTTCGTAAATGGAACGTAGTTGTATCTCTACCTGTAGTCTTCGCAGTTCTTTTCCCGATCCCACACTACACCTGTAGTATCCCCTGACTCGATTATTCTCACCATAGGAAGCCTCTAATATCTATACCACTTTGTACTACGTAGTATTTTCACCAGAGCTAGCAAGCTACTGCCATCTCTGACCGCTTCCCTGACCGCTAAAAGCGGCAGAATCCAATCGACCTCGCAGAGAAAAGTGCGGATATAGGCGGCTATAAGCGGATATATTTTTCGTACAAGGCCCGAGAAACTGAGCCAGCATTCTGTACGTTTTTCTACCGCCTTCAAGCAGGGCGGCAGAAAATGGTCGCTAGCCAGTGAGTGTACGATATATGTTATTATCGGGTTGGAGTTGGGACGTTCTTTTGATTACTATCCTGGTTTGTATTCTCTTGTGGTTCTTTTCTGTAGTTGGTTGTAAATTTTCTACATCGTCTTATAGCATGGGTGAGTAATATGATAGTAGTCCGATGGTATGTTACTACTTGCAATAAGTATATATCCCACCGATAACAGAGAACGGCAACAAAGCATTGTAATAAAACCTGAACATATCTCCTTAACCACGTATCACGGCGTCTATGATTTATCCGATAAGGATATCCTTAATTTTCTTCTTTCTATATTCTCTATTTTCTCAGTTCCTCAAGACCTTCTTTCTATTTTGTCGAAGCGACAACGCTTCAATGGATTGCAAATGCATCCGTGCAATCCAAAAATATACCAACCTCTGCCACACAACCATCAAGAAAGCGGCAGATAATCACCGGCATTTAAATGTTGATAATCTCCTGCACTCTCCTATTCTTGTCCACAACCAACCGAAGCTGTCTTCCTTCCCAGCCTGTTGGCGGAGCAGATGCCGTAGTAGCATGAGGGACAGGCTTGAACGTACCCTCCCGGAGAGTCTCAGTGAAGAGTTCATAAGACGGATAATCTGTACCTTTGTCAGTACTTTGGATAGAACTGTTGGACCAAAGAACAATACTCACAGCCATCAACAAACTTAGTGACCTGTTCCTCCGTCATGCCAGTCCCCTTGGCAGCGCGAAGGGTCCTCTCTTGCTCCTGTCGCCAATCGTAGACGAAATGAAGGTCTTGCGCATCACTGTACAAGCAATCAATGAGCATCTTGGAATAATACACTAGAGAACTGGCAGGAATCACTCACATATGGATCAGCGCATCCAACTGACTGCAATTACCATCATCATTAGCCCCAATCCTCCCACCAGAACTAGAGAAAACTTACTCAGTAATCACATCATACCCCCTCAACGCCTCATTAACCGTCCTCACATCCTCAAGCCCTACATACCCCAATCTTCCCTTATACTCACCCTGACCAGCAGTAGCAGCTTCCCTCAACCTAACCGCATCCTCCCACTTCCCCCTAAGCACCTCCTCATCCCACGCACGAAACCCAACACACCACCCCTCGAAAATCACCACCTTCACCTTCTCCTCACCCTCCTTATTCACCACCTCCCACTGAGACGCAGGCACGCGATCGCCCTGTCCTGAAAACGCCGACTTGTCGTACGCCGGGATAGCGGTGCGCTGGCCCGCGCGTAACGCCGAGAACACTTCCTTCGCTAGTGTCAGGTCATGGGTGCCGGGTTGTCCGCGGTGCTGGAGGAGCGGGTTCGTGGGGTGCGAGGCGGCGAGGTGTTCTTGTTGCGCGTGCGTGAGGTACAGGTCGTCGAGAGAGAGGGTTACCACGTTTAGGGAGTAGGGTGGAGAGCGGAGGGTGGATTGGAGGGTTGAGACCTTTTTTCCATTCCGTCAATTGTTAGTAAATCGACCTGATTTTAAAATAGATAGTGGTCAAGGTTCAATGGGAAGTGTTTTACCAAAACTGTTTTACCGGCACCTTGGACGCCATTTAGACCGAGGAAGAAAGGCGGGGTGTTGGTGGGATGGCGGGCTTGGTGGGCTTGGAGTCGGTCGAAAAGGAAGGGGATGCAGTGTTGGGATTTGTCGTCGATAATTTCGGGCATTGTGAGAGATTGTATCTTATTATGTGGTTTTATGGGGAAGTGTGATAGATTTGGTCCATGTGTAAGTAATATATCCTGTTGTCGTTGGCTACAATGATATATACTGCTAATATAGACTAAGCTTCGGAGGTGATCCGAGCGGGAGAATCTGCGGAGGACAAATGTATTGCCTGAAGGATTGGCCGGCATCTCTATGGGCACAATGCGCCAATTCTAGTACATGAAGAGTTTGCTATATGCCTCAGGAATGGGTATCTGACATTTATGGATGTGATGGACTTTGATAATAATGTGAAAAGGATAAAGGGAGTAGCGGCACGTGGCATGACGTTGGCTGAGAATCACATGTCTGAGTCAGCAGGAAGTTGATGATGTTGGTGGCAGACATGATCATGGAGCGTCGACTAGAGTTGTCGATCTAGGTCATTCTTTTGCGTTTTAGGTGCTGTTGACTTTGACAAGTCTAATTGGACCTTACGGAGAACATGTTGGTAGTCCGTAAACTAGTCGCATATGGATAGACAAAAGAAAGGTGTCACCGAACCAGGACGGTAGTCCCGGAGTATCTTGGAACCCGAGTGGAAGTTGGGAAGTTGAAAGCAACAGTACACCGATTTTGTAGAATGAATAACCATGGGAGGGACTCCTTGCTTCATTAATTGGTAGTGTGCATACTAATCATCCAGCGCGGACTAAATCATGGATGTGGACATCGGCATGTGAAGGCAGCATCATCTGCCACCCCCGATCGGTTTAGCGCCAAACGAACAAACCTCCGAGCTTCACCTGCAAAAGATGCCGAGGTTCCCTGGTCCAGCTTGCCGAGCATTGCGACCGTCCTCTTCCCCCGGATTCTTCATCTCTTCCCTCCCCCAGACAAATCCCCTTAAGCTTCTCCTCTCCTCTTCAACTAACATTCATATAATACCCCGTCTCATCTCCTCATTTCGCATTTCCGTCCTCTCCCTCTAATCTCCCCATCTCTCCACCTCCCCTCCTTTCCTCCTCACATTGATTATTCAACATGTCTGAGCTGCGCTTCGACAACCAGACCGTGGTTGTCACCGGTGCTGGTGGTGGCCTGGGTAAGGCATATGCTCTCTTCTTTGCTTCAAGGGGTGCAAATGTCGTTGTCAACGACCTGGGTGGTTCCCATTCTGGCGAGGGCAAGTCGGCCAAGGTATGTTATCTATGGTCACACGGACCTTTCCCAACGCCCTTTGTTGAACCCCGCTGACTCCGAGTGTCTACCCTAGGCTGCCGATGTGGTTGTCGAAGAAATCAGAGCTGCTGGCGGTAAGGCGGTAGCAAACTACGACAGTGTCGAGAACGGCGAAGCCATCATTGAAACCGCCATCAAGAACTTTGGCCGCATCGATGTCCTCCTCAACAACGCCGGTATCCTCCGGGATATCAGCTTCAAGAACATGAAAGACCAGGACTGGGACCTTATCTACAGAGTGCACACATATGGCGCATACAAGGTAGGCTGGGAGCTCTCGCCTTTGCCTTCAGGTGGTTGCTGACGCGAGGCTTTGTCTACAGTGCGCAAGAGCCGCATGGCCTCACTTCCGGAAACAAAAGTATGGCCGCATCATCAACACTGCTTCATCGGCTGGTCTCTTCGGTAGCTTCGGCCAGGCAAACTACTCTGGTAAGCTTCGGGGTGTGTTCGGAGTTTAGAAGCTGCGTAGCTGACTCTATAAGCTGCCAAACTTGGACAGGTCGGCTTCACTGAGACGCTGGCGAAGGAAGGTGCCAAGTACAACATCATTGCGAACGTCATCGCGCCAATTGGTACGTTGATTCGGCTTCTCTGGAACATGCAGTGACTAATTGAAACAGCTGCTAGCCGCATGACGGCCACGGTCATGCCCCCCGAGGTTTTGGAGAACCTCAAGCCCGACTGGGTCGTCCCGTTGGTGGCTGCTTTGGTCCACTCATCCAACACTACTGAGACTGGTGGAATCTACGAAGTCGGTGGTGGACATGTCGCCAAGCTGCGCTGGGAACGTGCCAAGGGTGCTCTTCTGAAGACCGATGCTTCCCTGACTCCCGGTGCTATTGCTCGGAAGTGGAACGATGTCAACGACTTCTCTCAGCCTGACTACCCCACCGGGCCTGCCGACTTTATGGGTCTTCTGGAGGATGGCTTGAAGTTGCCCAGCGCCCAAGCGGGTGAGGAGCCCAACTTCAAGGGCAAGGTTGCTCTGGTCACTGGTGGTGGCAATGGGTATGTAACGCCGCAGCTAAGTGATAGCGATTTATCGGTTCTAACGCTATTATAGTCTTGGTCGTGCCTACTGTCTGCTCTTTGCCAAGTATGGCGCTTCTGTCGTTGTGAACGATCTCGTTGACCCCGAGCCCGTGGTCCAGGAGATCAAGAAGATGGGCGGCCAGGCTGTTGGCAACAAGGCATCCTGCGAAGATGGCGAGAATGTCGTCAAGACCGCTATCGATGCCTTCGGCCGTATTGATATCCTGATCAACAACGCCGGTATTTTGCGCGACAAGGCTTTCACAAACATGAACGACGACTTGTGGAACCCTGTCCTCAACGTCCACCTGCGCGGCACCTACAAGGTGACCAAGGCTGCCTGGCCTTACATGCTCAAGCAGAAGTATGGTCGTATTGTCAACACGGCCAGCACCAGCGGTATCTACGGAAACTTTGGACAGGCCAACTATGCTGCCGCGGTATGTTTCAGCCAATGCTGATTTGCGTAATGACTTTCGCTAACTGTCTATTAGAAACTCGGAATTCTTGGATTCTCTCGCACTCTTGCTCTCGAGGGTGCTAAGTACAACATCAAGGTCAACACCATTGCCCCCAATGCTGGTACCAACATGACCCGTACCATCATGCCCGAGGAGATGGTCCAGGCGTTCAAGCCTGACTACGTTGCTCCCTTGGTGGCTCTTCTTTGCTCGGACATTGTGCCTGAGCCCAGCACAAAGGGTCTGTACGAGTGTGGCAGCGGCTGGTTCGGCCGCACTCGCTGGCAGCGTACCGGCGGTCATGGATTCCCTGTCGACGTTAAGCTTACCCCTGAGGAAGTGCTCAAGAACTGGAAGAAGATCACCAACTTCGACGATGGCCGTGCGGACCACCCCGAAGATGGCCAGGCCGGTTCGGAGAAGATCATGGCCAACATGAGCAACCGCAGCGGCGGTGACTCGGAGGGCGGTAACAAGATCCTGCAGGCCATCGAGAAGGCCAAGCAGGCCACCACCGATGGCACGTCCTTTGACTACGAGGATCGGGATGTCATCCTCTACAACCTCAGTCTCGGCGCTAAGCGCACTGATCTTCCCCTGGTGTATGAGAACAACGAGCACTTCCAGGCTTTGCCCACATACGGTGTGATCCCTTGGTTCAACACCGCCAACCCCTGGAACATGGACGAGATTGTCGCCAACTTCTCCCCGATGATGTTGCTGCATGGCGAGCAGTACATGGAGATCCGCAAGTTCCCCATTCCCACCGCAGCCAAGACTTTGACCTACCCCAAGCTCATCGACGTCGTGGACAAGGGCAACGCCGCCCTCGTCGTCTCCGGCTATACCACCAAGGACGCGAAGACCGGCGAGGATCTCTTCTACAACGAGTCGACCGTCTTCATCCGTGGCAGTGGCGGCTTTGGCGGATCGCCCAAGCCCACTGCTCGCCGCCCCAAGGCCGCCGTTGCGTCCTACAAGGCGCCTCAGCGCAAGCCCGATGCGGTTGTCGAGGAGAAGACCTCGGAAGACCAGGCCGCGCTCTACCGCCTCAACGGCGACCGCAACCCTCTGCACATTGACCCCGAGTTCAGCAAGGTGGGTGGCTTTAAGACCCCCATTCTGCACGGCCTCTGCTCGCTGGGTGTCTCGGGCAAGCATGTGTTCAGCACATATGGTGCCTTCAAGAACCTCAAGGTCCGCTTCTCCGGTGTGGTGCTGCCGGGCCAGACCCTCCGGACGGAGATGTGGAAGGAGGGCAATGTGGTTCTCTTCCAGACCACGGTGGTAGACACAGGCAAGCCTGCCATTACGGGGGCTGGAGCCGAGCTGTTGGAAGGCGCCAAGGCCAAGTTGTAAAACAGGGGAGTGGTGTGATTTATCAGACTGTATGTACATAACGTCATGAATTGATTTTCCTGTTCAAATTAAGTCATACTTTGAGTGACCAAATGGTGAATGTATGCACCCCAGTAGTTGATGTGGGGGTCTGGAAGCAGCCCTGTGACGAGGGTGGATTGTTCTGGGTTCGACTGCGATATACCAACAACCCACAACAGTCAGTCTGAACGCACTCACCTTATGCAAAGAAGCTTGTCCCGTCCTTCAGTACTAGTCAGTAGAGAACCCCGTCGAATTAAAGACTGTAGTCTGCGTTTCTACGACACTCCGCATCTTCTGCAGCTCGAAAGCCCAGAACCCTTGCATGAGCTTCAGGCTTCATCTAGCTGGATTAGCAGAGGCCATTCGCTATCATAATGTGACTTTATGCACTTGTTCTCTTCTTCACTTCCATGTAGTATCCTTTGGACCTTGCCTGCCTGTCTTGCAAATGCACGTACCCCATTGCTATGGCATCAGCTACACAAGCATGCAACTCATCCTTCAATAGAACAGGACAGGTAGCTGCCTGAAATATGAGTTGGTGGAAAAGTCTTTCCTTCGATCTGGATTCACTCCAGCGCAGATGCTGGGCTTTGGCTTGTGCCTGCACTTCTTTTGGAGAGGGTAAGTGCTGCCATCTTGTAAAGAAAGATGATTCTTTGACTTTACAATCGTGGAAATCGGGGACCATTAACGGTGTAAGTCGCACGCCCTTGTATCCATGGGCCATGATGTATGGGGAGGGAATGATGCTAATGATTGGCTATTGTGATGGGTTGTATTACGTTGATTGAGTACGGGATGGTAGGCTGGATCAGACACCAGCAGGTACTGATACCAGGCATCCATACTTTATAATAACAAATCCAAGTAAGAATGTATGTAGGCTTACTTTGAAGGTTAAGTATGAGTATTGAGCGAAGAAAGGGACATTTAAACCCCTTCCGAACATTATTCGAGGATAATGCTATCCAAGTAGTAAGTAAGCGTCAATTGAAGTACCTTGTAGATGAAGGAATGATTCTCCTAGTTCAGTATGGCCTGAAATATTCTTATTTGGTTGGGCCAACACCAATCTTACCAGGCAGTAATCAACCTCATGCTGTCAGGTCAAGAGCGGAGAATTCGGATGCAGCATAGCCTCATTGTTGTGCTATCAATACATAGTTATACATCATTAGCTGAAGTATATTCGGCAAAAGTGTTGGGTGGAGCATTGTACCAGTCCCGTGATTGGATCATCTGGAGTAAGTCAACGGAAGTCAACTTCCCCCATTGATTCATTCCATCATCCCTCATCCCATCATCTTCCCATCCTTCCATCCAGCAGATCACCCCATCATCTTTCCCTCCCCCTCCCCCTCTCCCTTCCCCCATCATCCCACGCCATCTTCTTCCACTCTCTGGCTTCCCGACACTAAGCCGGAATTAACTTCGCCGGCCAGATACCCTTCCTTCTGGCCAGACGCCTTCCCGTCTACCCTCCGACGATCATGTAGCAAGCTCGGTCTTGCGCCCCTCCGTCAGTGCAACGATGGTGCTCTCCCTATCTGTCCCCAGCTTCTCTAGATCCACCACCTCCTCTGCGCTTCGTGCCAGTGAAAGCAGCAATTCCACAACCATCAGCGAGGCTCTCCGCAATAATCCTTTTGGAATAACCTCACGCTCACGCTCCCTCGCCGCCTCGAATACCACCTCTGAGGAACAGAAACGAGAACAGGAGGAGCTGAATCAGGCCCTGCAGACCCTAGCTCGAATCTTTCCCGATATTCGCATCGAAGTCTTCCGAGAACTCCTGGTCCGATTCGATGGGCAGAGCCGTCTCCATGTCTGCGTCGAGCAGTTGCTACGTCACAAAGAGACGTGGGTAGCCGGGCGGTGGAACGTGCCAGCTGGGGTTGGGGGAACGGAAGAAGATGGCAAAAATGATCTACGACATACCGGACACGATCAATCAGTTCCGCCTGAGGAGTTGTTCCGGACAAATGAATATAAGGCTGCCGTGAAGGCGGCTCTCACAAAGGAGTTTAATGGTCTGAGTAAGAGTACGGTGGAAGCAGTGCTGGCAGAAGTGAATTTCTGTTACTTGCGAGCCCGTCCGACTCTGCAAGATCTTTCCCGGAGAACCTGGCGTGCGACCTTCAACAGCATTCTTCCTTCGTTCAAGCGCAGTAAAGATAAGAACGAGCACCCGCTAATCGTGTGGCAGCGTCAACCAGATGGTGACGAGATCCCGCGGCTGAAAAAGACGGAGTGCCCGGAGTTGGACCGGGAGCTATACCGAGCCCTGCTGGCACCACTGCTTCGAACCAGACGGGAAGAGAGGCTGGATAGAGACCAGAAGTTAGCGGAGGAGCTGAACGAAACGGAAGCCAAAGAGGCTGATGCTGTGTATGAGTGCGAGTGCTGTTTGGATGATGTGACATTCGAGCAAATCTCAACATGCTCGGACAATACGCACATTATCTGCTATGGCTGCATCCGGCGAACCATCCACGAGGCTCTGTTCGGTCAGGGCTGGGGTAAATCGGTCGATGTGGAAAAGTCGACGTTGAAATGCCTGGCGCCGTTCGACCACGACAGCTGCCCTGGGACCTTGGACCCAGCGATCGTCAAGCAGGCTATCTTGCTTGACAAGGCCGGGCTTGAGACATTTACCAAATTCGAGACGCGACTTTCCTCCGAGGTTCTGCTCAAGTCCCAGCTGAAGCTCATTCGATGTCCCTTTTGTTCGTATGCCGAAGTTGATCCGGTTTACCACCCGTCTGCTCAAGGCCGTGTGTGGCGCTTTCGGCGCGACGGGTTTATCTCCACGCTTCTGATCACCATCTTCTTACTCGACTTGATACCCATACTTATCATTCCTATAGCGATCCTTTATTTTGTCAACTCTTCTGCTGTCTTTACTATCTTTCAGAACGCCCTTCTCAACCTCTGCCTCAAAACCCGACCCAAAAAATTCACCTGCGCGCACCCTGCCTGCCGTCGCGTCAGCTGCATCACCTGCCAGAAGCCATGGCGTGACCCTCACGTGTGCCATGAGCCGCTCCTCCTCGACCTGCGGGCCACCGTCGAGGCCGCTCGCACTGCAGCTGTGAAGCGCACCTGTCCGCGCTGCGGCCTCTCATTCGTCAAGTCTTCTGGCTGTAACAAGCTAACCTGCGTCTGCGGCTACTCCATGTGCTACCTCTGCCGCAAGGCTCTTGGACCTCCAATCAAGTCCGCAAACCGATTGGGACGACTTCGACCACGCCGTCGCGCCAACCTCGTCGAGAACGTTGATCCCGCGGCCGGACCAGACGCCATCAACGATGAACTAGAAGCCGGCAACGACGACGAATTCGAAGAAATGGAAGGCTACAAGCACTTCTGCGAGCACTTCCGCATTGATCCCGGCTCGCGCTGTACGGAATGCAACAAATGCGAGCTCTACCAAGACGAAGACGAAGAAGCTGTGGCGCGTCGTGCCGGCGAGAAAGCCGAACGCGAATGGCACGCTCGTCAAGGCACCGCCGGTGTGGGCATCGGGACTCTTCGCGTGAATAATGATTTCTCCAAGGCGGAGGGTAAACGTCGCGGCAATGGTGGGTTGAGTCTTCATCATCAGGGCAAGGGCATGAGCTATTGGGTGGATGAGGTGTGGCGGGATGGTCGATGGCGAATAGAGGGACAAACTTTTGTTGACTGGGTTGTGGAACGAGTCTTAGTGATTGATGAATTTTAAATCCCCACTTCTCTTATTTCTAATGCGTTCGGCGTCTCGGGGTATTTCGGGCATTGTTGATTCAGCTGGTCTAAAAGAACCATACAGCAGATTGAATGATTGAATGATCGATTGATTGGTTAAATTGATGTTGCTGCAGCATAGCTAGATTGGATTGGACTAGCTTGATGATGAGATGATCAACGACCTGCTTTATATCAGCTTCTTCCGGGAGTTTACACTACTACTTAAATGAATGTATTATCAAAGATGTCTTGCTTTTCTTACTCGGTAGCAGAGTATTACCAACACGAGAAATAAGAAAAGTCACCCGAGGATACAATGCGTACTTACTATCTAATGGACCCATTATATACTACTCGACCTAGTAGTAGTGTATAACTTCACCCCTTCCCACTCCCACTCCCACTTACCTCCCTAATCCTCCCCTTCTCTCTGCTCCTCTCTCCTCCTCATCCCCTCCTCCTTCAACCGCTCATCATCCGCCCTCTCCAACTTCACCTGCGGCATCAACGCCACCGCCAAGAAGAAAGCCAGCGCCGCGAGCGCCGCATTCACCGTAAACACGATCCTAAATCCCTCTTTGTACGCGGGGATAAGCAGCGCACGAACATGTGCTGCTTCGTCGGCGGGGAGTTTAGACAGATAGTTGGATGGGCTGGCAAGGAAGGATTGCTTTTGTGCAGTGGTTAGGTGGAGGGAGGTGATGGACGTGGAGAGGAGGTTGTTTCTGCGGAGGGAGTTAGCATGAATAGGTGGAAGGGGGTATGTGGGGATGTACGTACATGATTGTGCCCGAGACAGCGAGGCCGAGGGTGCCGCCTAGGTTGCGGATGAAGCTGTATTTGGTGGTCGGTGTTAGTGGGTAGGAGATGGGATAGATGTGGAGGGTGGGGGGGGATGGATGTACTTTCGGAATGAGGTTACTACGGCCATGTCTCGTCTCGCGACGCCGGCTTGGACGGCGATTAGGGCTCTGAGGGTGGGTAAGTTGGTGTTGTAGTAGTTTAGGGGTATGTTGGTGGGGGAGGGGACAGTCTCACGGCTGTAATGTATTCCCTGAACCTATACCTGTCAAGAGACCGTAGCCTATCTGCTTTCCTAGATTGGATGTCTCGTTCAGAGTCGACATCAGGCCTAGTCCGATGGCCCAGATCATCCAGCCGACGAGGATGGATTCGCGATATCGGCCGATCCAGTGGACGATTAGGCCGGAGAAGGTGCTGCTCAGGGCTGCGCGTTTATATTAAGCATGGAATAGAGTGGCTGATATGTGATAGCAGGGAAAGGCAACGTACTCTGCAACAATGTGATGGGTAATACCATGGCACCAGCTTTGGTAGTCGAATAACCGAACACAAGCTGATAGAAAGTCGGAATGTAGTAAAGCATGACTATGATATTCCACCCGTTGATGAACATGGTCAGGCACGCGCCGTTCACAATGCGAGATTTAAAGATATGCATAGGTATCAGCGGATACGGATGACCTTTCCATTCCCACAGGACAAAAGCCACACACACTGCAGCCCCCACGATGAGCGTTGCTATAACATGTGCCGATTTCCAGACATACTCGCCACCACCCCATGTCAATCCGAGCATAAGCACCGCCGTGCCTCCTAGAGCTAGAAAGACGCCGAAGAAATCGACAGCTTTCAGCTTCGCTTTCCAGTTACCGGTGACCTTCCGCAAAGGCATGAAGAACATCACAGCGAGGATTGAGATAGCCGTGAGTGGCAGCATAAGTCGGAAGATCCATCTCCACGAGTTGTGGGATATCGGGGATAGAGCACCGCCAATCACAGGGCCGATTCCGTTGGCAATAGCTATTACTGCACCAAGAATGCCTTGATATTTACCTCGCTCGCGGAGTGGAACCACGTCACTGACTATCATCTGCGCGATGGACGTAATTCCGCCGCCGCCCATGCCGGTGAAGGCGCGGAAAATGATGAGTTGCGTGGCGGTCTGTGCTAGAGATGATGCCAGGGATCCGATGAACATAATGGCGAGACCTATGTATAGGACGTATTTTCGGGACCAGATGTCAGAGAGTCGTCCGTATAAAAGTTGGAAACAGGTTGATGTTCTGTATTGGGTTAGCTACTTGGGGATCACGTCTGGCTGCCAACTCGACGTACACAAAATACCCTCCTGATATCCAGGAGGTCTTGTTGCTGGCATTTAATGTATTGCCGATTATGGATAAACTCCCGGCTAGAGTGGTTTGGTCCATGACCGCTACGAAATCAACTGTCGAGCAGGCTAGGAATATCTGCGACAGGTTAGATAGATAGTTGGTGGTTGAGCGTCCATATAGTGGAATATACCGTAATGATAGTGCTCAATGGGACATAATTTGTCTGTTCGTTGAAGATGGGTGGTGGTGCAGCTGACCGGCTCTCTTCTCCGCTAGACTCGGTGACGACATCTCGAGAGATAGTCGATGGATTATCATGTTTGACTTCATTCTCAATTGAGATCCCAGGCATTTTATCTCTTGCTGAGCTCGATGTCCTTGAGATAAGGGCGCGAGCCTATTCAAGAGAAACGAAAGGGTCAATTGACAAGAGGACTGAGCCAAGTGAGCGCTGCAAGGCGCCGTGGATTTGCAAGCGAGGATACTTAGTAAACCCATCTAAGACTGTGAAATGAAACAAATTTCAGGAAGGAAGGATTGCTCGGGTAGCGACCATATTGCGGTGCAAAGAGGTACATGGAGCGGACGGCTCCTTGCGTGTCAGGGCCGCCGTCTCGCCGATTAGGGCTAAAAGGGAAAGGATCGACTAAAACAACGCAAATGCCCTCGTGCTTTCGTAAAAGGTTGCAGCTACTATGCCGTGACGGCTTGTGGATCTTTTGGAGTACGTGCCCCTCTGCCTATACATGGTGCTATTATATGACAACCTTGGAATGTTGGGTTCCGTCATCAGAGGGTAGACTGCGGAGCGCAAGAAAACCAACACAACGTAGACCGACCTCAACCCGATTTTGAGTCAGGGGACTGTTTTCAAAGAATCTTACGTTATTCGAAAGAGTCACAAGCAGAACGCTCAAGCTGAGCACATTTGCGCAAGTCTTCGACGAATACGAGTTGAGTTCCAACCCACTCCCCATGAATAACCGCTCAACATGAGACACGGACCTTCCTGAAGCGGACTTGAGATGTGCAATAAACCAAGCTCAGTGGGCCGCTAGCAATGCGCCGAATGCGAAGATCACGCCGGAAAGAGTGCATCTCGTGCGTGGGAGGGTGACTGCATGTTTCTGTAGCAGGGCCGTATAATTTGATGCTCCCGTCCCTGGGTGATTGTTGGCTCAACATTGCCGTCAATACTCGCCGCCCCTACTGATATTCTGACATAATGACCAACATTAATGAACACAATGTGTACTTTGGGCTGGATGCGCTCAAGNAAGTACTTTGATCCGGACTGCCAGCCTCCGTTACCTCTGGTGGAGCTGCCCGATCGATTGAACCCGTTCCACCAAGATGGAGTACGGATCTATGCCAAAATGATGACAATGCACCCGGCCAACAACGTGAAAGCTATACCAGGTATGTCGGCCCTCAGTAGGACAGACCATGTGCCTGGCCCTGGCACTGACGAAACAAGCGATGAACCTGCTCGAAAAAACCGTGGTGCCTGGCAAGACCCAAACGATTGTGGAATTCAGCTCAGGGTCCACAGTCATCTCGATGTCTATGCTCGCTCGATTGATGCATGGTATTAGCGACACCAGGGCTTTCCTGAGTAATAAATCCACCGAGACCAAGTTACGGATGATGCAGTTCTTCGGGCTGGATGTCACCCTTTTCGGTGGCCCATCTCAGCCTGACCCGTTTGATGAACGCGGGGGCATCCAGACTGCTCGGGCAATGGCCATGCAATCCGACGAGATTGTTAATCCCAACCAGTATGACAATGATGACAACTGGCATGCGCACATCCGCTGGACTGGACCCCAGATATTCAAGCAATTACCAGAAATCAACGTGCTCTGTGCAGGAATGGGGACCTCGGGGACGATGACGGGACTAGGGACCTACTTCAAAGAAGTCAAGCCATCTGTGCTACGGCTTGGAGTGTGCACAGCACCCGGGGACAGGGTTCCAGGGCCACGAACATTTGCCCTGATGCAGGTACAGGAGTTTCCCTGGAGGGAAGCGCTTGACGTACATGAAGAAGTCAGTTCATATGACGCGTTCTCTTTATCCTTGGACTTGTGTCGCGAAGGGGTCGTCTGTGGGCCGTCATCCGGTTTGAGTTTGAAGGGACTTTATCAGATGCTGGAGAAACGCAAGAGCGCTGGAACCTTGCAACAGCTAGCGGGACCAGATGGTTCGATCCACTGTGTCTTCTTGTGCTTCGATCTGCCATATCAATACGTTGGCGACTATTTCGAGAAGCTAGGGCCCGAGAGGTTTCCTCCAATTCGTAATCAGGTGGGTCGGCGAGCTACGTATATTGAATTTCGGAGCTCGGGTATGCTGATAATTGTTTTTCTAGAACCTCGCTGGTGTTGATCTCTACCGGTATGATGAGAGCTGGGAAAGAAGCCCTGCGGTTCTGTTCACCGAATATTACGAATTACCCCGTTGCTTTTCATCCAACCTCCTGAGCGAGATGGTGCTCCGGCCTCTGTGCTGCGTGCTGGATTTGAGAACCGCGGGGGACTTTGGCACTTGGCACCTCCCGGGATCGGTAAACATTCCCCTGCATAGTCTCGACTCTCATACAGCCAAGCCATTCAGCGACGCAGACGTACTAGAGGCACAGTGGCTGGAGTTGGAAGCGTTATTCAGCAATGCAGATGTGCTTGGCAAATTGAGTGGCCATAATGTGCTAATGCTCTGCTACCATGGGGACACCGCGCGGGTAGCCAGCAGTGTGCTGCGGGCCAAGGGGATAGCAGCGGACAGTCTCCGCGGAGGATATCAAGCGCTCAAGGATCATCTGCTGTGGGGAAGTAATGGGGTGGAGTCGAACAAGATGGGCAAAGCAGCCAGCGCAACCGTAGAAGCCGTGGATGCAGCAGCAGAAGATGCTGTTGTTGCTGCTGCAGCAGTAGAAACCGCGGTGGTGGTCACGGACCCACGCTAGACCGGATGGGGGACGCAAACGATAAGGTTGCATCTCGTCGTTTCAATCTTTCTCTTAATGTATCTACTCCATGATGATATCTCAGCTGTTCAGTTTATGGTTATCCCAAAGTTAATTCATTAATCTTGTTTCTGCTTCTCCACTGTTACGCCATGTTCCTTCCGCAATTGGTTAGAAACGATCCAGATGCGTCAAGCATCCATTTACTCGCGGGCTACTTCGTATCCTGCGCAAAACTGCTCACCAGCCTATACATAGATGGGTTATGAGAAGATGGAATCAGCAAGAAAGAACATCGTAATTTCCCAGTCATTCCGCTAGCCATACTGGATGGTCATGCATGCTAAGCGCACAGAGCAGATTGTCCCCCAAACACGGCCCGCATGCGTATGCATTCCACGCTAACCGGAGAAATGTGCTCAATTGTGAGCAACCCTCAGCCAATGAGCAATCCGCTGTTACAGGACAACATCATGTTGCCAGGTGAAGCTGCTGCTACGACAGCGGGAAAGGGTCTGGAGTTCCGTACCATGGACGATGGTTGTCAAGGCACACGAAGCAGCTGAATCATGCTGTTGCATCGCCCTCTATCTAGGGTCCCCTGCTGGATCATTCAAAACTCAACGCCTAAGACACATGGCCCTTACATGGATCATTTCATTGACCTTGTTCCTGAACCACGTTGTGGATATAGGAAGTGCATACAGAAAGCGTCATCAATTCTGCAGACTGGTGTCTCTGAGCACACTAACCCTTCCTCAACATGGGGCTGCCATGGCTGGACCAGCCGGTTATGTTACATTCTTCCCGGGCTGATCACTGCACCTTGACCCCAGACCAGTGTGCCTATCGTAACGCACATTGGAGATACTGGTAGATCTTCCAATTCTCCCATATAATCGACTCTATGTTAATTGTGTCTTCGTCAATAGGTATCAATCGGATCACGTCTATGCCTTGAATACCATATACTTTCTATGTGCGACTGTCGGTGTTTTCTCCATCCTGCATCTGATCTCCAAGTATGGTCCGCACTCTATCAAGAGGTCTACGATATGGCGACGATCAACAACAGTGGGAAGATATCTTGCCTACCGATGCTTCCAACTACCCGTGCTGCGCTCTAGCACCTCTTCGCTTGGGGTCATTCTCCTGGTGTCGACAGGAGTAGTATTCTTCTTGGGTTGGTTTTTCGCAACCTCGATGACTGGAGCCCTTGACTAACTATTATCAAAGCCATGACACTGGGACCGCGGCCTTACTACTGGCCCAACACAGAAACGGTCTCCTATGGAGGTAGCCCGCCGATTGCGACGAGAAGTGGATGGATGGCCCTGGCTCTGCTACCGTTTGTCTTGTAGGACACTCCCCAATCAACGGCATTATAACCAATGACTGACCCCAATAGAGCACTGAGCGCAAAAGCTAATCTTATCTCGACTTTGACCGGCGTGCCTCATGAAAAGCTTCAAGTATGTCTGACATTTATGTGTCAGGATAAAAGCTAATCTTGCGCAGGTGTTTCATCACTGGACAAGTTATGCTATGTTTGTCCTGGCGCTCGTTCATACCTTTCCTTTCATTGTTTACCACATCGATCAAGGCGATATGGTCGACCAGTGGAAGACGGAGGTTACATACTGGACTGGGGTTGCTGCTATAATTCCGCAGGCATATCTGACATTCATGTCATTCCCAGCCATCAGGTCAGCCCAACCATCACTCAACTACCAACTCAAAACTGACAATTACAGGAACCGATTCTACGAATTCTTCAAAGCCACCCACTTTCTTGCCGCCCTGGTATTCGTCGTATTTTTCTTCTTGCACTGTGACTTCCGCTTATCTTCATGGTAGGCTCCCCTAACATACCATGTCATGGATCCAGCTCACCCTACCAGGGATTACTTCATATCTGCAGGAGCAATATACATCCTAAGTTTATGGATATCCAACATTCGTACCTACTTCATGCATGGCCGCCACACAGCCACAATCGAACAGCTCCCCTGCGGCCTCGTCCGAATCCGGATTCCAACAATTATGACCTGGCGCCCAGGCCAACACGTTTTCGTCCGATTCCTCAGCATTCAGCAAGGCATCCACTGTCTCAGCGCTCACCCATTCACGATCTGCTCCCTATACCAGGACATGGAGCGAACCGGCAAAGCACCTGAAATCATCTTCTACGTCAAGCCGCGCCGCGGACTAACAGCCAGCCTGGGCAACACGGCTCTCGAACAACCGAACTCATCTGAGACAGTGCTCCTCGAAGGCCCATATGGCGGGATTTCTGAGTCCGTCGATTTCGCCCAGTTTGACACATATGTCCTCATCACTGGGGGCACCGGCGGTGGCTTTTCCCTGGCCATTCTCGAGGAAGCACTGCGGGCTCACCGACAGCAACAGTCAACCGCAACAATCCAAGTACACTTTGCGACTCGCACCGCCGCCCTCGCAGATTGGTACCGGGAGGAAATCAAAGCCAAGCTTGCAGCCTACAACGTTCAAAGCGACGAAATCTCCCTCTCCATCCACGTCACCTCGAAGGACTCACTATTGTCCACTCCAGCTTCGGGATCACCCCTGATCCCAGACTCAGTGGAGAAGAGAGGACCCGGGGGTTCCTCCGACTCCGTTTCATCGCAAATCGACATTGCGGATACGGTTGTCCAATTGGGGAACCGACCGGACATATCTGGGATCATCGCAGCTAGCACTGCATCACACACGTCGAGGCGTATCGCGATCTTTACCTGTGGCCCGGGGTCAATGATCCGCGACGTGAGGAACGCAGCTGCGCATGCACAGGGCCAAGTTCTGAAGAAGGGAAGCACTGTGGAGGAAGTCTATTTGCATACAGAACCATTTTCGTGAGCTGTCCCCTTCCCTACAGCAGTAATTATATGGACTAACGTGTGTTCGGTAGGTGGTAAATATAATTCACTTGCTTGCTCTCTTCTATATTTGCATGTACCTAGTTTTGATTTTTCATCTTTGCTTCTTGTGTGATACTCTCTCTCCCCCTCCCTCTTTTTGGCTTCTTTTAATCCCCTTAAGATTGTGTGCAACAATAGCACACTGGATTAGGACAACATTCGCGACATTTATTTCCCCCTTTTTTTGTTAGTTATTCCAGCATATACTTATATACAGTTCCTTAATACCCCTTCGACTAACCCACTAGAAGAGTCAATCTATCACTAAATGGAAGAGAGCTACTTACGCTTTATTTCTTTATTTCCTGCTGAAATGCAGCTAGAGGATACTAACTAGTAGATATATACCTACTAGCTACGTCTGCCCTCTAAAGACCGTACTAGTACCTTAACATCAAAGTAATCAAGAATTGACTCTAAATTAAACCAAGGTGATACTAATATTGTATGAGTTTCGATTCATTCAATACATCTAGACCACTTCTCCAACGGCTCTTCTTCGATCTGATCGATAGAACACTAACTCATCCAAACCATCTCAAGAAATACAAGGAAACCAGCACCAGACGACATGATCAGTTTCACGGAACTGAATGCACTGAGCATAAATAATCTAGATAATCAAGCCATCACACAACACAGTCCCAACAAGCTGAGTATAAGATAGATTAACACAGACAGAACAAGTGCATCTCATCTCGTGATCATCCAAAACCAGACATTAGCTAGTAAGTCAGATTCTCTAAATCTATAACCCGAACAGAACACACATAGAACACCGATCCGAAAGAAAAATAATAAAAAATTAGGACGCCGGACCCGTGACTCTATGAGTGGAGAGTAGAGTGTAGTATAGAAAAGAAGCAAACGCAAGTCTGAACAAGAACAGAACAGAACAGAGCAGAGCAGGGCAGGGCAGGGCAGGGCAGGGCAGAGAAAACACCCCGCCTCTGTCTATAAAGTATATGTCATGTGTTGCATATATGCACTGTAAATAGCCACCCCCCCAACGGAAAGATCTAAGGGTCATAAACTAGATCTTGCCAAAAGGGGGAGTATCATCGTCATCATCGTCGTCACAAAACAAATAAGAAAGTAAGCAGTTGTGGGAAACGGTTACTTCCCGCCTTCCAGATACTCCATTAGCGAAGCTCTCATCCGCACATTCACCACACCACCCACACCATACGCCGGAACGATCTTGCCCATGCGCGCAAAGCAACTGGGGATGTAGTCGCGTCTGATGCGCGAAGCGCGCTCACGCCATCCCAATCCGCCTGGCGGTTGCCGGTTATACAGATCCAATCCGAGCAGGTGCATAGGCGTGCTAGCGAACTGCATCAGAGCCGGACAGGAGAATTGCGCGAGCGCAGCCTTCATTCCGGGCGTGGCGGCGATAGAATCGGGGATGGAGGGGGCGACGAGGGCGGGGATGTTGAAGGAGGCGAAGATGGTGATGCTGTCGCGGAGACAGAAGAGGCCGTAGGAGATCTTGGGGACTTTGGCGGCGCCGGAGGGGTGGCAGGAGGCTGGGGTGGATGCGGATGTAGATCTGGAAGCGGGCTGGGGCGCAGATGTAGATCCAGGTGTAGCAGCAGGAGAGGGTTTTGCACCGAAGATGCGCGCGAACCTGGCGTCCTTGTATACGCAAATACCCATGTTCACTGCGGTGGTGGTGAGGAATTTGGCGGTACCGGGGAAGACGGTTGAGAAGGGCTTGTCGCGCACGGTGGAGGTGAAGGTGTCAATGGTGTTCGCAGTGAGGTAGGTGGACGTGTACAGGGTGTAGATAAGGAGGAATGGGGTGCTGAGGAAGAAGCTCCCCGGTTTTGTGAACATGGATCGGAAGCAGGATGTGATGGTCTGGCGGATGGGGACACCCTTGGCTGCTTTTTCGATGATCGCGCTGGTTCAAGGAATTGATTTCATTAGCTTATAGCTCTTTCTCTCGCTATCTCTCTCGACGATAGGAGGATGATGTATCGGGGTAGGTTGTAACTAGCATACCGATCAATAACGGTGATGACAGGACATGTCAAGGCACCCGCAGTTGCGGCACTGGCGATATCGACTCCCAGTCGCGCACCTAAACGGTTGGTATTCCAATCCGACGATATGGACTGCTCTGTGATGGCGGACATGGGGAGAGGCGCTTCGGAGGAGAGCGCGTTCCGAGGCATGGTATTGTTTCACCGGTCGGGATGGCGATCAGGCGAGAAGTGAAAGAGAGAGAGAGAGAGGGAAAAAAAAAAGAGACAAAAAGAATGAGCAAGTCTAGGGCTGAGATAGGATCGCCCGAGGTGAAGAGAAGGAGGTTACAGCGACTGCTCGAACAACGTCATCCAGACCAGCGCAGGAGAAGACAATTGCCGGGGAGGACGGATGAGTGAGACAGATGTTCGGGGGTTTGGGGGATGGCGAACAGGTTCGCAGTCCAAAACGAGGGATTAAGGCACGGGAGCCCGACGGGATTACAGGTCCATTGCAAAGAAGAAAAGGGTTCGGAGTTTGTTAGCCTCGCGCCCGACATACATAAGTACTAAGAGCGAGCGAGAAATCAGATCCATCGCGACAGCGACTCATTATTTAATCGGACTTGCAGGCGGACGAGAAGTGGCCGGCCAATGATTGGACCAGCTTTTGCAACGTCCTCGGGTTTGCCTCCGATGCCGGCCGATCTTTCCGCCAAACTGCCGACGGATCCCTGGTTTTTGAGGCCATCGCGAATCCCCCCCGGATAAACGGTTCTCAGCCATCCCCGGGATAAACAATCCACCGACACATTATAGATGTTCAGATAATATGGTTGTTTCATTCCCAAAATATTTTACTACACTCATTAATTAATGCTCCTGAACGCCCAAATGATCGTCTCTTAAAAAAAAATCGTGACCGTAGCACTCGAATCAATGCCTCAATTACAGAAAGAACCCGCACAATCCATCAGTCGCGCGCGTGTTATGCATACGTAGCTTAGTTGGACGAGTTCGCCTGGAAGTCGTCCAGCGTGACATTGACAGCACCAGCTTGCACCAGCTACATCCAATATTAGCTCAAACTGATCAATCACACCCAGAATGGAGAATTTAAATGGCAAAACTTACCGCCCGTCGCAAGTCATCAATGAGATCATCTGCATCTTCAATACCCACACACAGTCGGATCAGATCCTCGGGCATGGCGCGCTCCCGTCGCGTCTTCTCGTCGATACTGGCGTGGCTCATGCGGCACGGCATACTGATCAAACTGTTGACACAGCCAAAGCTGACACTGATGGCCCACAGCTTGGCGCTCTCAACAATCCGCTCACTGACACCCACATCACCCGTCTCGAACGAGAGCACGGCTCCCGATCCCCGGGCCATCGAGTGGTGCAGCTCATACTGCGGGTGCGACCGCAGACCAGGGTACCGCACCTTGAAGCCATGGGTTTCGAGGAACTCGGCAATGCGCTGGGCGTTGCTCTGCTGCTGATCCATCCGGACCTTGAGCGTCTTCACTCCACGCAGCAACAGCCACGAGTCGAAGGGTGACAGACCGCAGCCGGAAGCGTTGATTGTGAAGTAGAGGCGTTCGCCGAGAGACAGGTCGTTGACCGCGAGCACACCTGCCATAAGGTCGTGGTGACCGGAAAGGTACTTGGTACCGCTCTCGTACACAATATCGGCACCAAGTTCGAGAGGGTTCAGCAAAAGAGGCGACATCATGGTGTTGTCGACCGAGACAACGCAGTTAGGGTTCGCTTCGTGGGCGGCGGCAGCAATCTGAGGAATATCCACGACCTTGATGAGCGGGTTGGTCGGCGTCTCCAGCAGGACCATCGCCGTCTTCGAGGTCAGAACCTCGCGCACTTTCTCCGGCACCGTAGTATCAACATGGTGGACGATGATGCCGCCGTTCGTGGACAGGTACTTCAGAAGGCGGTTGGTGCCACCGTAGAGGTCATCACCAGTCACCACCTCGTCACCAGGACGAAGCAGGCGAGAAATCACATCCAACGCAGCCATACCAGAGGACACGACGAGAGCCCGCTGGGCGGACATGATCTTGGCGAGGTGTCGCTCCAAGTGTGTCCGGGTCGGGTTTCCGGAGCGAGTGTAGTCATATTCGCCGCCTCCACCACCGGAGGTCTGCTTGAATGTAGCGCTCTACAAAAGCATCAATTAGCCCTAACTTCCTGCTTGCGTCGTGCCTCTGCATGGCTGAAACAGAGACATTGAGGCATTATCGGGGGATTAATCGGTACCTGGTAGATCGGAACGCTGCTAGCATTGTACTGATCATTTCCCTCCGTATATACAAGCTCCGTAGCAATGTTATAGCGACGGCCACCGTGGGGGCTCGAAGGAGCGGGGGAGGGAGGAAGGTCGTGACCCTCGAGGTCAACCCGAGGGAAAGCCTTCTTCACCGCGGCATCACTACTTGATCCTGCGGCCGACATCGCTGCGGGGACGGAACAGCGGGGAGATGGTCAAGGGCGAGAGAAAGTGGTCGGGAAGAAGGGAGAGTCACCACCGGATATGAGAACAGGTGGGATTGGACAAAAGAGAGATGACAATGGCAAAAAGAAGAATGGAATTACCAAAGAAAGATGGGATAACAGGAGATTCTGGTATGGAAAAGGCGAAATTATTATCTTCCCCAGAAGAGTCATCCCCCAGGAGTAGTCAGCATCGACGGTTGCCCGAGTCGGTAAAGCCGGCCCCAGATCCCACGTCTTGTCATTGGCTGAACCGCCCGCGCTGCGATGTCGTCATCCGCTAGGCCCAGTCGGGAACAGTCACGTTGCTGACTCATTCAGCGCCTGAGGCAGACACTGAGCCAACTGAACTATTCACCTGTATGAGATTCGCATAGTTGCTTATGTACAGAGGAGTTTTACATTCCACCTGAATCATTCCATGAAAAGTTTACTTGCAATTTTCATTGCGTCATTTCGACTCTACCACTAAAAATCATTATACACATGAATGTAAGGCACATCCTCCAGTTGCGCCTGTTCCCACCGTCAAGAATGACCCTCATCCACATCTCCAACAACCGGGGAGACCTGGATATAAGACTCGCTGTACTCGAATATAAAACACAATATACCCACCCTTCGGGTAATTAGCCGGACAGAAATATTGACGGTTAAGACCAATATGACCATGAATCCATCAAACAACCACCCATGCCATGTCAAATATTAGAAAATGCTATGGACATAACGCCGCTTACGTCGCCAAATCGCCGAAACTACCGTTAATGCCGAAGAATTGGAACCTGAGAGCTGTGAGTTAGTATATGCATACAGCGACATCCTTGCTGCAGCCCTGTTTGGAGCCGCCGGAATCAACTTACCAGTCCTCCACATTAAGTGTGGTGGGAGCTGTCGGACCGCTCCTTGAACTACTGCTCCAATTGTCATCCTGGCTCGCAGCGTCCATAGGCGCTCCGCCCAGCGTCGCGTCCATATTCTGCATTGGCCAACCCTGCTGACTTTCGATACCAAACACCTGCTGTGAGTGCTGGCCGGGCAGGCCAATTGCAGGTGTTAGAGTCGACATGACTTCTGGACTGCCCTGAGCGGCGGATATACTACCACGTCCTGGTACTTGTTGTGGCATCATCGCCCGTTGATCCATGCCTTGTGCTTGTAGCTGAGACTGCATCTGCAGTTGCGGGTCGACCGTGTTTGGTTGGGGAGACGTCAATTCTGGGAAGAACGTAGTGCCGTCAGGGAACAACTGATCCGGTTGGAAGTTTTCCCACAGTGACGGGGACAGGTTGGGCGAGGTACGCGTAACAAGAAATAGGTCCGGGGGCGTGGCAGGCAAGGAATATTGGTTGAAAGGAGTCGTCGGCCGCGTATTCCCGCGCGAGGCACCCGGCTGTCCGGGAGCTGGAGGGGAACCTTGCGGCAGGTTCAGACCCGGAGGCTGCATCTCTCTCGAGGGCGTGACTGCAGGCGTTTGGGGACGAGATCGCTCGTAAGATACCGGTGGCGTGGGGCCTCCTCCATTCGGTAGGCCAAACTCCATCTCATCAAACTTGCGCTTGGGGGGTTCCGGCTTCTTCGCAGGCGGCTGCTGGGCTGCCTCGGGCCGTACCCGCTGATGTCTCTTGCCTGCGGCCTTCTGAAGGCGTTCTTCTAAGACCTTGTTCCCGAGAATGGATTCAAATAGCGTGTGCACCATTTTGGCCACGAGCCAGACCTTCGACACATCCTTGAGGGCTTGCATGCATATGTTGATCCGTTCCTGGCAGGTGGCCACAATTGAGGGAACAGAAGATCGCATTTGATAAACATGCATAATTAAGGCCGAGAACAAGCTGTAGACACTTTGCGGGAGTTAGTAGACGTCACCATATGGTAGACGCAAGAACTTACATAAAGGCCGGCGCATATCTGATCTCGGTATGATTCTGGAGGTTCTCAACAATTGAAGTGATCATTCCGGCAGCCTGGAACGCAATGGTTCGCGAAGGGTAGGCCATCTCCTCTACGCGGTAATTGCTCGAAACGGAAGACGCAGGCGGCATATGGGCTCGATGCAGGAGACAGAGTGTTGTGCTTGAATCTAGTTAGTTTCGAAACTAAAACAAATTCCCTTATAGCATGACTCACTAGTAGTTGGCATGAAGGAGTGCAGCCCAGAAGTGATGCCGTTGCCGTTGCCAACACACCTCCTTTGGACAGTTCTGGAGCCAATCCGCCAATGCCATGTCGGAGTGGGTGAGATCCATAGCATTCATCCGTCTTGATTTCGAGGCCACGGAGTACTGCTGGGAGAGAACCAATCCCATGATTTCGCAGAGTTTGACATATTGAAGGAAGAATTGTACGTGTACCGGGTCTGGCGGATACTCCGCCGCAATGTCGATCTCATCTTCAATGAAGTCGTCTTCCGTCAACATCCCAACGTCCGAATCGTCCGTATTGATACCGATGGGCCGGCCGAGCGCGACAGCCACCGATCGGTCTCGTGTAAATAGGGTCCACCAGATCCGCTTCCACAGTCTCTTATCCGGCTTGGTAAGTTGAGACGATTCCACACTATAGTATCATTTAATAAACTTGCCTTTATAAACATAAAAACCAATCAGGGTTGTGCTTACCTTCGATGCATACCCGAACCCTGAGCCACGACCATGGCCACCCTGGTCCAGTAAAAGACATTCTTCGTAACATCTAAGGCAGGTTAGCACATATACCCTTTGAACCGAAGGACACGATAGGCATAAGCCACGATCCGTACCTTCCGGTCCCTCCCAGTACCAGCCTAGAAGAACCAGCGCTTGGACAATAGTGACGCGGTCATCCTCATAATTGGCATCGTATAGTGCCTTTGCCCTCTTATAGAACGTCATGGCAGCGGGCGTGGTTGAGCCGTTGGCGTCCATCAATTGCGGGTTGGTGCAGACCCTCGAACCAGCCAGGAGTATGGCTTGGAGAAGAAGTAAAGATGGCGGGTTCTTTGGATCACGATACTGCCGCATGAAGCGGCTGCGATTGACGATGGGCACTACAGGAGCCACCCATTTGAAGTAGGCTTCAACCAGCTCATCACACAGGGGCTTTGGAGGCAGCAGGAAAGCGCCACGTTGATGCAGGATATCCAACTCCAAGCTATCCAGATCCGTCAACCGAGCAGGCGTGCCGCCCATGTTCGGGGGCAGAGGGTAGTGCACGACATCGGTGGTCCCATGGCGATCCTGGACGAGGAGCGAAAGGTTTGACGACTCTCCAAGATATGCAACCCTCCCCGCTTCCTTTATCGGGGCGCGCGCAAACTTAGGCTTCATGAACTGGGCATACATGGAGTTTTGGGAAGCCTGCTGAGCGGCCTGCGATTCGGTGAGGCTAGTGACCGGCATACCGTCGACAGCCATCCGATTCCTCTGATAGCCAAAGGCATCCTTCCCGCTTTCGACTGGTAGTGGCTCGGGTTTGCTCTGCGGCGATTTCGATTCGGCTTCCTCACCTCTAGTAAACAAGAAACGAAGCATCATGGTCAATAGAGATCAACACCGATGATGGGACGAAAGACCGAGACATACCCGCTTGTTTCCTTCGACTTGGTTTGGTTCTTCTTGCGTTTCGGTGTAGGGATCTTGCACTCGATCGAAAAGGCCACGCAGTTGGTGCATGGCACCCCTAGACTGGCGGCATCGCAGCGAACCTACCCATGGAAGTGGCGTGATTAGCGAGCTCGTTCGGCCGTCCAGAATCACAGGCGCAGGCAAGGCACGGGCAGGACTGGGGCCATCCATTCGAGTGGGGACAGGTGGTTACACGGAGAAAAAGGGGTATAGACTCACTTTTCGAGCATGGCATGTCTTCACAAGTGCAAGAAAATATCATGTTAGCCAAACAAAAGTCCTATAGATCGAGATGTGGTTGCATTGTCATATTCCTTGCGCGCGGCGCATTACCTGCGACCGGCGAGTAAGGAGCAAAAGCAAAGCTGGGATTGAGCCGAGGTGCCGAGGCTCAACAGCACAAACGCGACCTCGCAGGAAGCAAGACGTACCTCACAAGCACGCGACGCACGTTGTCTATTGGGAAAAAAAAAGCGATTAGATAAAGAAGATTAGCTTCTATAAGATCTCGACCAAATTTGAATCTATATTTCTCGTCCTGTAGTCTCCCCGCTCGGGTTCTGGGAGTTCTGCGCCAGGCTTTCTGGCTTCATCTCTCACAGCCCCGCGAGCGCAAACGGGCAAAAAAGCAAGCACCATAACGGTCAACACTCACCTTCTGAAACTCATATGTCCGTTTGGTCCCGTGCGCACAGTAATACCTGAAGTGCCCGTTGAGCCCGCTGTACTTGGGGCTGGGCTGGTTTTGGAAGCTGTTGGATCTGAGTGGTTTTCGGTCGTGCTCATGGCCACCAGGTATCCATCCAGAGACTTTGCGACAAAGAAATGGTCTGGAGCGACGAGGGCCAGGGGGAGGAAACGACTCGAGGGTTGGGGGGAATTAAGTTTTGTGTGGTCGAGACTCGAAAAAGAGTGAAAAGACAAAGAATAAAGAAAAAAGCGGAACAATACGTCACAAGGAAAGGAAGGAAAAAAGAGAAAGGGGAAAATGAAATAGAAGGAGGACCAAGGGTCAAGTATGATAATATGGAGAAGGAGGCCGTGTGGTGACGGATCTTTTGCTTTTTGCTGTGGTTTGGGGATTTTGATGAACCGCTTACTGGCCAGGCAGATGAACTGAAGGAACGGAACGGAACAGGTAAAGCACCACGCAAGCCCGAAAGATGGAGAGGAGGGGAGGGAGGATTTGGCGCCACCCGATGGATGCGATCGATGGAGCCTGGCGGAAGGTCACAGGGGAGAGAGCGCGAGAGAGAAAGAGGCAATGAGGAGGGGCACAGGGGAGAAAAATTCCCGGAATTAATGGGCTCAAAAGAGAAGGTGATGGATGACTCCAGGAACCAGTGCCTGATGGAGAGAGCGAGGGTGAGAGAGTTTCGAGGTAGCAATAGTAGTCAATCACTTATGTTGCAACAAAAAAAAGTAGTAGACAACTAACTAGTAACTAAACGAACTGAAACTAACTCAATGGCAACGGGCGGGAGCATCCCTCCCCCCAAAAGCAAGCAGCAGCAGCAGCAGCAAGCAACAGTTCAACCGCCTCTTCCCACTGGCCCTGCAGGGTGGCGTCAGAAAGTCTTAGTTCGGGGCAGAAGGACACCTGAAAGTATGGTTTTGCTGGGCCCCACGACAACCAGTCACGGTGTTGCTCAAGTTGTTTGGGACGTACCTCGACCTAACTAAAGGGGAGGAGGAGGGGGGAGAATGAATGGGTTAGTCGGACTGTGGAGAAAGCTGCTTAGTATTGCTTCGTTCCCTGTCGCCGGACCAGAAAATACGGTCGGGCTAAGGCTCTTAGGGGGATCCAGCCAGGGTCCATCCGGATGGTCAGTCGACTTTTAGTAAGTCTAGATGGTTGGATAGCTGCTATTTCAGTCTTTCGGTCCCCATCCTCGACTCTTGCCAGACTCGGTTCAAGTACACCAAAGTACCTTGTGGAGGGACACATTCCCTGATGAATACTAGATGGTACTCGCCAGAAGAGATGTGGATAGTACGTTGAAAAAGTCTACAAAGTCGGTAGTAAGCTTAACTCCGTGACTATCATGGGATCATGACAGATGATACTCGATGTTTCTACAGGGGAGATCCTGCCACCTTCTTTGCGCCTTAAACCCGGAATGGCTACGACTGGATGGGATCCCCCGGTGCCTACTACTCCTACTACTACTACTACTACTACTAGGTACTCAAAACTCAAATTGAGTTCCTTGAGATGGAGAATATCAGGCTCTGCGATGAGCTAGTAAGCCTCGAGCTATAACAAACCTCCTCCTGCCAGCATATTCATATCGAACTATTATACCCATCAATACTCTCTTAGTTACATCGCACGAGACTACGGTAAAAACACACAGTTAGGAAGGGAGTTGGTGTCGGCACAACTTCCAATCCTGCATTTGCCCGTGGATTTTAAGCTTCTTTCTTACGTTTCTTTTTCCAACTCCACTAAGTGGAGTCTGGGCCGTTTTCTCTCTCTTCATTACAATGTCGCTTATGCCCGCTTATGCACCATTTGCGGAAACAAAGAAAGTCAGAACAATTATAGTAGTTACTCATGGATAGATTCATTTAGTTGGGTGTCAGAAATAGCCCATCGAGTAACTAGCAAACCGAAAACCACCAAACATGAAAAGAGCCGTTGTCTGATGGTTCTAGCCCACCTGCACATCAGTAGTTATTTACTTACCATCCCCCTGAATCATTATCTAACCAAGTTTTGGGTCCCGACTCTCATCTGACCGCAAATCTTGGTTTAATTCCCATTGCTAAATATGGTTGTAGAAAACCGCATCTACAATCACCACCATCACAACAACAACAACAACAAACAACAACAACCCCGTCAAATCTGCGCGAGCCTTCCTCGCTACCTAGGCGAGCTTCATCCATGAGGGATTAATCAATTCGGGATCATCATCATCATCATCATCACCACTAACCCCATCAACAAGTACTACCCAACAGAAAAATCCTTGGCTCCCAAAAGAACAACAACAATCAGCCCCAGGGACAAAGAAAGCAAACCCCCGGATTGCGTGTATTCTTCAGCTTAATGCAGGAGCAATCCCAAGATCAAACCAATGAGATCCCCAACACCCCATCCTTCGCAATCTATACCGTTCTGAGTCAAGTACGAAAAATCTCGGGGTCTAAGGTAAGTTAACCTCCCCGCGCGCACATCCCGACGTCACCGGAGGCTACTAGACTAGTAGTATCTGTCTACTAGACTACTAACTCCCGATGCCTTCAGTCGCGTGTGTGTGCGTGTGCCTGACTTTTCTCTTTTGCTCTACTTTTCCTGCCTTGCGGGAATGGCGCGGGCTTTCCCCGCAACCCAGCCATCCATCATGCAGGGGGAACACCCGAGCGGTGTGGGTGTGGGTGTGTGTGTGTTGTGTGTGTGAGAGAGAGTGTGTGGGCGCCCACGGAGCGATCTTAGCTTTGGCCCCTCCCCCATTCCCCATCGCGGATCTAGACAGTCAGCCTGGCGGCGAGAGGGCAAAAAGCTTGGGTGGCGTCATCTGTTAGTGGTCGTTAGTGAGTCTAGCTTGTGAAACCTCGGCTGATGCTTTATCCTATCGATCTTTCGATCTATTTATTTCCTAATCGGGATATCGTCGGCGCCGCATTCGCGCAACGGGGATTACGCTTGCAACGTAGTAGGAAGAAGCAAAAATTAAACTAGCAATGTATGTGGAGAGAGGTATCTCGGCCGGAGCGGATTTTATTTGGAGAACGCCACAGGGATAACTTACGAAGCTGGTATCCAACAATTGTAAGGTTCGCGCTATCGGGCGCGTTCGCCTCCTCGGCTGTAGTGTATATTAACTCCAAATGCACGTATCTGACTCTACTATCACACATGTACAATTTCATTACAGCTCCGAGGTGGAGCTTTATGGGGGCGTCTTGGCTTCTATTGGACCTTGCGGTGCTTCTTCTTGTCCGCCATTGCAGTGCCATTTGTCTTTGTGGATCCGTTCACAGCGTTAATGGCGGTGCTTCGGAGACCAAAGTCCACTCCACTGATCATCACCTCGCTGAGAAACTCCAGCACGGCTACAAATGTGCACAGGAAGCTGGCAATGCAGAAGTGGCTAATGGTCGTGCCAATGTCCAACCAGGAGCCCTCGTCGCGGACCATGTAGAAGAAGTTCAGCGTCATGATGTCCGAGATCGACATCACG
Source organism: Aspergillus niger (assembly GCF_000002855.4). Lineage (NCBI taxonomy): Eukaryota > Fungi > Ascomycota > Eurotiomycetes > Eurotiales > Aspergillaceae > Aspergillus > Aspergillus niger. The sequence continues at coordinate 248,558 of NT_166529.1, read as the reverse complement.
ACCATGAACAGGGCGCTGGGTGCAACCTCCAGTCGGCGGTTCAGAATGCCCAGGTTAGCACTGATGATGGCGAAGGGGATGAGAATCTTCAGAATCAGCAGGGCGCCCTGACTGAAGGGGCTAAAGACCGGAATGAGCCGGACAACGCTCTCCAAGGAGAATGAGGAGATCGAGGCGATATTGCCGGTGCTGAAGAAGGCCGATTGAAGCAGGAAGAAGAAAAAGAGCGCCACCCGTGCATCGGACACGCTGAGGGTTCGGTAGCGGTAAGTATGGCCTTCAACAACTGCCGCTGCGTCGGTGCCTGGCTTCGTTGCATCTGCCGCGCCGTTCCTTGCCGCTGCAGTATAGACATGAATAGCGTGCTCCAATCGTACCCAGGTGGCCAGAGTCATGCAAAAGACGAAGTAAAAGAGCCCCTCGTAGGAAATGGTAAGGATAATGAAAGATGGAGAGAAGGTGAGGAAAAGGACCATCAAGCGGTGCAGGTAATGCCGATTGGGATACAGGCGGTAGAGGAATGGAAGTAGAAGTGAGGTAACTAATAGAGTATATTAGCTCGCGAAACGACTGGGGGCATAGGAAGTAGCACGTGGCGACATGCAGCGTCCCTTGGATATTCACAACTCACCTAGAACGAACCAACCGACGACTTGGTTGCCAAATGGAAGACCTTCTTTAGCTTGAAGAGACATTGCACTAGATCTCGTAACAATCAATGCAAGCATGACCATGCCCAGCTATTCAGAATTAGCCAATGCTGACCGTAGAGAAGCACAAGGGAGCTATCAGTAGTCCCAAGGAAGCTGTGCATACCTGCATGCCCATAATTGTGCGCGAACCACAGCTGGGAAGAGTAATGGATAACTGCGTTGGGTGTTCCTTTTTCCCCAAGATGCGGTTCTCGAAAAGTAAATATAACAAGCCGGTGAAGAACATCAACAGGCCACCCCAGGTTCTGCAAATGCAATCAGCCAAAGTCGACAAGTTGGCAAGACGCTCAGGGATATACGTACATTGTGTCGATCTCTTCGACCTTATTTGCAGGTAGCAAAGTGAAAGTACTCATGAGGAGACAGCCCACAAGCCATGTAAAAGACAGCAGTGTATGCTTCTTCACAAATCCTAACCCGTAGCAAAGAGGCCAAAAAGCGCCCAGAACGAAGCACACAGTAAAAATTTCGCGATGGAAGTAGGATTGCACCTGTAGAAAACTATTAGCGGACGTCCCAGTCATTTGAGGTAAGGTCCCATACCAAGGCTTCCAATACACCCACGAAAGCGACCAACTGGAATCCAAACGCGACATAGCCACTCGCAGAATGAACATGACCTATAAGGATGTCGCGGCCAGCAAGCAGAGCCTTTCGTCGGGCAAATACCTCTTCCCAGAAAAATACCGGGAAGAAACCATAGAGATAATATCTCCAAGAGGAATGCTGAACGAAAAAGACAGAGAAAAGTGCAACAAGGATCGATGAGAAGAATGAAGTGCTGAACGCTGTCCGGTTCGAGTCTGAGGTCCCATGAAGGACATGCAAGTCAATAACCGTGGTCAGAGCATAGGCTATCCATCCTAGGTATCCCAGTGTGACGATGGTTCTAAGGAACAACCAGTCATATGTCTGTAAGTAGCGCAAGCCCTCCAAGGCATTCGCCAGTAAAGCGGAGGACATTGCAATGGATTCGTCGTAAGAGCCGCTTGTTATCTTGGCTTTTATCTCCTCGAGATGTTCATTGACAGAGGTTCGGCCGTGGTCAGCCAGTGGCTCAAAGGGCCTGTACCGAAGCAGTGCTGCCTTTTTCTGTTCCTCCTTCACACGGTACATCTCTAAGACCTCCTGAGTGTTGGCCAGTGCGGCCAGTGCCTTATCCTTCGGACTAGCGTCCAGATATTGCAGCGGTAGCTGACCCACAGAATTAGTAGGAAAGTCGAGCCCAGCCAGGTATGCCATAAGGGCTGCCACATCAGCCTGTGCGACATCATTTCGCTGGATGCTGTCAAAGCCCCAATCGGACGACACGCCATCCTCGTGGCCAGTAAGAGTCCCTTCCTGGGTGTATCGAGGCCCAGCTACACCAGAACCCCATACAACAAGTGGCGTCCTAGTATTGTCCGGATGGCCGTCTCCGTGACTGCCCCAGTCGCTCATTCCATGGTCAGCCGTGAAAACAAAGGCTGTTTCATCATCTCCGTAGAACTCCTCCACCAGCTTGGTTATTTCCTGCACTCCTCTGTCAACCAGCTTGATATTACGAAGATATTCCTTCGAGTATGGGCGACTGAAGTGGCCGGTAGTATCAAGCCCAAGAAGATGGAGGAAGAAAACCACTTTGTCGTCGCGTAGTTTCGCATCCAGCTCAGGATCAGTTTTGGCGGAAGCAAACAGATCTTTCACTTTCTCAAACACCCAGGTGTCCAGCCGTGTGGCATCAGACGAGAAGTCCTCCTCCTCTTCGCCGTATGTATCCGCATCAACCCTTCCGGGAACTGCGCCTTCCTGGAACATCAGAAGAATATCCGGACTACCCCAACTCCACGTATGCCGACTCCGATTGAAGACACTGTCGAAGTTCACCGGGTTTAGCTTCCATCCCGTAGTAACCGCCGACACATCCTCATATAACCCCGCGATAAGCGCAACGTGGCCGGGCCGCGACTCGGTAGGAACTCGAGTATGTGAAATGCCGAAAGTGCCATGGGAAAGCACACGCGAGCGAATAAAAGGAGCCAAGTAAACGGGGTCCGCATCTTCTCCGGTGGTGTCATCGGGGTCAGGCAATGCTTGAAAGGCTTTATCAGCGCGCAGGCCATCGGCGACAAAGAGGACGAGACGTTTGGCGGGGGCAGCAGCATCGGGCTCTCGTTCCACGCGAAACGAGCTCATGCCACTCACGATCGGACTGACGAAATAGATATCGAAGATGGAATAAGCGTAAATTAGGTGGAATACCACCGCGAGGGTGAGGAACCCTACGCGGCCAAGACGCGCCATGATTTCCGATATAGGAGATCCGGGCAGGGACAAGACAGATTAAGGGAGGGAAATCGGGACCGCAAAACGTATGCAAACCATTAGAAAGTGGAATAGATACAAAGAAGAAAGAACGAAGCAAAAGAGAATCAGGAACGGCGAATGAGGCCGATGCAATTGCTTCCTCGCATCGAGCTCAGGAGAGAACGAGCAGATAAAGTGCGAGTGAAGATCGAATGGGATGATGGCAGCTCAGCACTTTTCCGCGTGCCTGAATTGGGGAACTTGGGGAAAGGACCCGCAGCCAATCGGGACCCTCCAATTGGACACGGACGGCATTTACGGCGGGCCACAGGGTCCTCGGATGCAATCCCTTACTTTATTTCACGGTGGGTTTTTGGGTATACTTGAAAAAGAACTACTGATTTGTAGATAGATAGATCTTGTGCCTGAGATGACTTGATAGTATCTTCTGGCACTGGGAACCATCATCTGATAACCGGATAAATACAATGTTGTTCCCACCAAATCGGATAATATAGAAGAATCAAAAAAGGAATAACATAAGAAAAAGCATGGAATCGCTCCAGAAAGCGCCCTAACGCAATGACCCGGCGTCTGCTATGCGATAAGGGATATCTCCAAAAAGACTCAACCCAGATAATCAAAATTTTCAACAAAGAAAGCCCAATCACCGCGATAATATAAAACTTAGGTTTGTACACGAATGACCCTCTGAGCGATCAGATGGCAGCAGTACTCCGCCGCTTGGTCAGCGCATCGATCACTCTGGTGTAGAACTTCGATGCTTGTTGGCGAACAAATGTTATGTCGACAGTCAAGTACTCGGGAAGAACATCAACCAGCTCACGGTCTCTGTTCTCATCCAACAGTGGGATATATTGAAACTCGGCAGTTTCAAAGTTGGCTGTTGATACATGGGGCACGACGAGCTTGAAATGGAGGGCTGCAATCTGTTAGGCACTTGTATCGAACCGCCACGGGGCAAGAAGAACTTACTGCCATTGCTACCGGTCTGGATACAGTCATATAGATTGTCAGACGGCCGCTTTTTGACATCACGGATAATTAGGCCCGTGAGATCAGTGTACAAATCTTCCTTGAGTTGCGCAAATTGAGCTGCCTGCGCGGCTTCGGCAGTGACCGCAGCAGCATTCGCACGATTGGCACCGCTCTTGATTGCGCTTCCAGGAATCTTGCTGGCCGCATTCTCAAGACTTGCGGCAGTATTACGAGCCGCGGCAAGCTTTGTCTGCAAAGCCTTAACCTCAGTCTGTGCCGAGGAGAGCTGACCCGTCGCCTCCTCAGCTTGCGACTTCAACTGAGCTACTTCGGCATCCCGTTCCTTCAGCTGTCGTTGGAGCGACCGACTTTGCTGACCAAGTGCCTTCTGGGCCTCTAACTCTGCCTTCAAAGAAGCGATCAGGTTGTTCGAAGCTAGCAACATTCAGTATTGGTGATTTCAGGAAATATAGTCACAGCACCACTCACCATTTGTCATCGACTCGCACTGTTTTCGTAGTTTCTCCATGTTCGAGTTCGCTTCAACAATGCCAATCTCCTTAAGATTCCGATAGCGATTCTCAAGAGTATCACATTTCTTCGTCAATTCACCAATCCGACGACGCAACTCGGGCTCCACATTGGCCTCGGTTGTTCCTCCAAGCCTTGACTTTGAAGGGGAGCTATATATGCCTTTCTGGGATTGTCGGCGTTTTGTGGGAGAGCGTGACACGGACCGGGCTTCCATCGGCGCATCTTGAAGCAAAGTCTCATCCACGACATCCGGGGCAGTGCTTTCATTATCTTGTGCATCGTTGTTCTCCTCCACTTCGGGTTTCCGTCTTTGTCTCTTGGGTGGTTCTGGTCTATCCTCAGGCTTGTCCAGCGATTTGCTTTGTCGGCCGGTTGATGGAGTGTACTCGAATCCACCATCTGTCTGAACTGAGTTCCTTATGGTGGCATTCTTCCGACCACGCGGGGCAGCTCTCGTGGACTTGGTGGCTTTTGTTGGTTTCGCAACGTCCTGCGCACCGTCTGCTTCATCGTTTGAGGCAGCGGCGCCTTCTGCCTCCTGATCGTCTGCCTCATGTTCCGATTCCCTGACCTCGGCCTGCTCTTCTGAGATGTCTTGCGTTGCTTGCACCGAGCTTCTGCTGCCCTTGGGTCTGCCCCTGCGGCCGCTCTTTCTCGTAGGTGCCTCGGAGGCTTGCGGAGCTGCCGTACTTGAATCGCGCCCGGACTGCATTTGAGGTTTCATCTCTGCAGATTTCGACCGAGGCCTTCCTCTCTGCTTCTTCGTAGGGCGCTCCCTTCCGGAGTCATTAGCTTGCATGGGATCCTCATCGCCGGCTGAACCGGATAGCGCAGCAGCAGCCTTTCGTTTGGGCATTGTGAGAACGGTATATAATGGCCTATATAGAGTGATAAGTTAAATTGAATATATAAAACGGCGTGTCGTGAATTGCGGGGGGAATGGACGCGACGAGGGTCACACTGAGCTCCGCGTGCGCGCGAGCTCCTCCGCCGCCCGACCGCAAACAACAACACTGTGGCAGTGAAGCATGTGACGCCGTCGGCAAAGCCACGTCTCCGACCGCTCAGCGCCACACCTGCGCTCGCTGTCGCCGACGGCCGTCCGACCCCCATCGCATGCATCGTTACAGCTTTAATCGATCTTCTTGCCGCTGCTGGATTCGGGGCACTCACTAACGGGCGATAAGCGTTGCAGATATATATATTTTTGATCTTGGACTATCTTAGTGATCGGACATCTGCTCCGCTATCCTGTCATCATGGCTTCAGCGCGCGGTCCCCGATGGCAGCAGTTCTTGCAGGAATTGGTGATGGTTGCGGGCACCGTGAGTCCAAACGCTCTGGCAGACTTGTTCTGCGACTAACTCGTCATCGCTATCAGTCGGCATCTGCATACTTCCTCATTCGCTATCTCCTATCCCGCCTTGACTTCGACCCGGAGTCTCAAAAGAAAGAAGAACAAAAACGCAAGTCGGCCGCCATCCTACGGAAGCTCGATGGAGGAGACGAGTCAGATGAGGACTCACCGCGTCGCGGGGGTAAAGGCGGGCGCCGGCCAAAGAGAGGAGATCTTGTCCTCAATCAATATGAACAGGCTATTGCTATGGACGTAGTCGCTCCCGACGACATCCCGGTGTCATTCGAAGACATTGGAGGTTTGGACGATATCATCGAGGAGCTGAAGGAGTCTGTCATCTATCCTCTCACAATGCCCCATCTCTACGCTTCGACGTCATCGCTTCTTACTGCTCCATCCGGTGTCCTTCTATACGGGCCGCCTGGATGCGGTAAGACCATGCTTGCTAAGGCGCTCGCCCATGAGAGCGGGGCATGTTTCATCAACCTTCACATCTCTACCCTGACTGAGAAATGGTACGGTGATTCCAACAAACTGGTCAATGCTGTGTTCTCGCTTGCCAGGAAGTTGCAGCCCTCGATTGTTTTCATCGATGAGATTGATGCAGTGCTGGGAACCCGACGGAGCGGCGAGCACGAGGCCAGCGGCATGGTCAAAGCCGAGTTTATGACTCACTGGGACGGTCTTACTTCAGCTAACTCGATGGGCGAGCCGCAGCGAGTGGTCGTTCTGGGTGCCACTAATCGCATAGGCGATATCGACGAGGCTATCCTCCGCCGCATGCCGAAGAAGTTTCCTGTCGCACTACCTCCTGCAGCACAGCGGCTTCGAATCCTCAGCCTGATCCTGAAAGATACCAAGGTTGACCGGGACAACTTTGACCTCGATTACTTGGTGAAAGGCATGGCGGGTATGTCGGGAAGCGATATCAAGGAGGCTTGCCGGGATGCGGCCATGGTACCGGTGCGCGAACTCATCCGCCAGAAAAAGGCAGCTGGGCAACAAATGACAGCTGTTGATCCCAAAGAAGTCCGGGGGCTGCGTACGGAAGACTTCTTCTCGCGCGCCGGCGGTGTCCGGGTCATTCCCCCGCCTGCCCAGCTGTCGAACAAAGCCAATTCTGAGAAGGAATGGAGTACTGAATCGGAGGCGGCATCTGAAGCTGAAGCACGAACACCCGCGGAGATGGCCGAACCTCCTGAGTAGCTTGCTCCCAGCTGTTTTTCTTGAATAAGTATTGTATGACTGTGCAGATAATCTCGCGTCCCTTTTGACTTCAGTACCGCGTAAAGGGCAAGGCGTTAGGATTCCTGTTTGCTTTCTTTCTTTCTTTTTCTTTTCTTTGTGGATATACTATCGGATTTAATGGCTGTGATTTGTATGTGGCTTACGTCCTCAATTGAGGATGTACTACCGAGTCCGTGAAGGATGCCACGGCCGCCCTGTGAACGGATAGAGAGTCGATATACCCGCTGACGAGATCAGGATTATGAATTCCATCATCCAGCCTGTACTGTATAAAGTAGATAGAATCCAATTGATAAACACCATCCTCATCCTCATCAGGGTCTACGTGGCCAGTAATCAAGCCAAGTTTCAAGGCAAACGCTGCCGATCCGTGGAGGTGGTATTGCCATACGGTACTCTGGGCGTATCGGGACGCCACCGGCCGACGTCAAGAGAGCAAATTACGGGCCTCAGCGATGGACTTCAGGGCACCGCTTCAGCTGGGAAGGCATCTTGCCGATCAAAAGCATTGCCCACCAAACTCTTCTTCTTCTTCTTTTCAATCGCTGCAGTTGCCCGCTGAATTATCCGCAAGCGCCAAAAATCCCCGATTGCTTTCTTTCACCTTGTTCCGCCGGGCAGAGTATGAGACAGCCACCCCGCCCTGCCGACGTCTGATCTGCCGACTTGAGTCGTCATCACAGGAGGCTAAACTCCATACTTCTTCCTCTTCCTTATCCCGCGTCTCCTCCCACACTTCCTCCCACCCCAACCTCCCCCCCCCCCCCCCCTACCCGCCTCAGTTCGTGGTCATCCATCCCCTGGGTTCAGAGTCGGACAATCCTGCGGCTGGACTTCTACCCCGGTTCATCTACTCGAAACACTGGTGATATCGCCGCTCCCTAGATCCCGTGCTAGCTCCGAGCTTCAGGACACGGATGCGATAACTACAGCGCCCGGATGACGAATGGTCTGTCGTAGAGACCTCCGATGGCAATTTGTGCCTGGGCGATCTCACACACAACGCTGAGCTTCTGCCGGTGACCTGACGACTCCCGCCCCTCCTTAAATCTATCTTATCGCCCCCCCTTAGTCGCCAGGGATGAGTTCCAACGGCGGCTTTGCCGACCTCTTTAGCCTTGGGACCGCGAGCACGACAAATACCGGCCGAAGATCCACCTCGACCATTCGATCGCGCAACCGCCGTCTGATATCATTCACAGAGGATGAAGTCGACGAGAATGGCAAACAAATGCAGTCCTCCGGGTTGTCGTCGATGTTATCCCCCGATAACTCCGCTGTTCGCTCCCGCGGTGCTACACCTTCACCTAACCCGTCCCGCGGAGTGTCCCCCATACCCATGAGACATCCCTCTCGAGCAACCGAAGCTGCCAACCGTAGCAAAGGAAACAGCTCCTTAGGTGGGTTCTGCCGTGAGGAGGAAAGTGGAATAATGTTTGCTGAGTCGTCGCGAGCCGCTGTAGACTTTTTTGATGCATCATGGACCTCGCTTCAGAGTCTAGCCTCGTCAGTACTAGGAAGCGATATTGCACGGCCGGCAACTACCAACGGAAGTGCTAGGGGGCATGTGAGGAAACCTTCCCGCCCAGATCCTTATATGAGACCCCCTGCACGAACGTCGACACCAGCAACCTGGGGTCCCTCGGCCCCGTCTACACCGGAGATTGGAAGCGGAACCCAGGAAGAGAGACAGGCACTAGTACAGGCAAAGAAAAGGGAAGCCCTGTTATTGGCAGACACGGGTCCGGCATGGAGTACAACCCCACGACACAAACGGCGGGATTCCAGCGATCGGACGGGTCATTCGAATATTGACCCTGACCTCGACGAGGACGCCTTAGCTTATATACATCATGTACAATCCACAGATACCATTACCGGTGTTACGATACGATATGGGTGCCAGCCTGCGGTATTCCGAAAGGCCAACGGCTTCTGGCCCAGCGATAGCATTCAGGGCCGAAAAACCGTCCTGCTGCCGGTTGATTCCTGCTCGATCAAAGGACGGCCAATCCGGCCTAAGATGGGAGAGGATCTGCTAGGAGATGATCATCAGGAACGCGAGTCTTTGGAAGATATGAACGGCAGCTCGATAGCGCCTACTTCAGCGCCTACGTCTGCCGAGGGAGCAACATCTGCATCTCCTGCAGCGGAGATCGAAGGTGACCGAATCTGGAAGCACGAGTCATGGGTGCGTATCGAGGGCTTTCCTGGGCCGGTTGAAATCGGCCGCGTCCCGCGGAGAGCGTTGGGTTTCTTCCCACGAACGCGACGGAAATCCGTTTCTTATTCGGACTCGGTGTCGTCTCCATTGTCAGGCCGGGGAGGCACAACCGCTCCTTCGTCGCCTTCGCCAATCGAGTCGGCATCGACGCAGCCAGTTATTCCTCCATGGGCTCGCCCGCATGCTGATTCGTCTGCATCACGTACCTCTTCTAAGGGCAGGCCGGGCATTCGCCATCAACGCCAGCGCAGCAACATCCAATTGTCGGGACCTGGCGTTGGCACTCTCGACCATGATTCAAATGCGCCAGGCCCCGCCATGGACGGACTTAGCAAATTCTTTGCCCAGCATTTGCCAAATCTTGCGCCCGTGGCACGCCCACCGGATTTTGAAAGTTCGTCGGAAAGTGCGTCGACCGCGGCCGCGAACACCCCAACCAGTCTGGACAACCTTGGCGGAGCAGTAGAGTCCTGGGTCAGGAAGATGACGACCCGAGCCAAGGCCAGCTTGAATGAACTGCAACAGACGCAAGGCCCGGCAACCCATGACCCCGCACAGGCCATGGGGCGACGCGGCAACGGCGATCTCATCGAGCTGAACGATGGGTTGGAGTCTCGCAGCTCGTCGAATGCGATCTCCGAGCCTCGGTGGAGACCCGATTTGCTACGGTCGGGGTCAAGCCTTCACGAAGGAACAGCGTTGCGGGGACGTTTCCTCAGCCCTTCACCTGGGACGAGCCGGACTCGTTCTGGGGGGGACAGGGCGAAAGATGATTGACGGGCAATTACGATCCGAGCGCGCTATCTACGTGCACCGGAAGCTTGCTCCTTGATTTGTTGTTTCATAATACTTATTTGTGCTCTTTAGCCCGACTGCAGTGGTGGCTGCATGTTGGGCAGGTATTTAACTTTGGGCGATACCAACTACGCGTGCACTTTGAAGCATAGCACGGCGCGCCGGGGATGCGTGTCGTCTTATGACTATAATTGATGTGGCCGACTGACTGCTTGGTGTTAGGGATCTTGTGTTTATCTTGGTTTTCTGTACTTAGAAGAGAGTGCCGGTGGCATGGTGGTCGATATAACTAGAGCAATGCGTGTCTCCATCCTCATCCTCATCGGCCATCCCTTATACCCTGATGGCGCCGAAGGGTGAGAATGGCGATGGGCGAGAATAATATACTGTGTATAGTCTGTCCTATCCTCCTTGTGCACTGCAAAGTCAGTTGATCATCATCCCCACTCAATCGTCCACTCATGCTCTATATCCGAGACAAACCACAACTTATTCAATTTAAGCCCGAGTCCATAATCATCCACAACCACCCCACAGCCAGGGTACATCCAGGGTCTCTTTCCCGCCGGAGAAACTAAGCCCTTAGCTCCTCACTAGGACCTCCCGCCGCGTCTTGGCTCCTCATCACCAACTTTCCACCTATAAACTGCATCAAACATGCTGCAAAGCCACGACTGCTGCTGCATGCACCCCAACATCATCCCCGCATAATACATCCATCCCTGAAGCAATCAAGCTTGACTCTGTTGTTTCTTCGGAGATGTTAACCATTCGTACTTTCCAAATGACATCAATCCAACTGATAGACATCGCCATCCTCCTCAATACCATGGACGCCCCACGTCCATGTCAAAAGTAAGACTAGCTCAGCTCGGCGTTAATCAATTATGATTGCGAGTCTCAATCCCTGAGTCATGTGTTCTCTGTGTCGGAGAATTAGACTGAATTCAGCTGCTCGTTGCCACTCCTAGCTCCCTGATAAAGGTCCTCACTTCGTCTCGTAGCTGGCTGGCTGCATATTCTCCGGTGACTAAGTTAACAGAACCAGCAACTTAGTAGCCATGGCGAGCGCACTCCTCTGGCTCTCCCTGCTGGGTGGCAGCACCCTAGCCTCAACTCTAGACACCAGTAATACCCCTACCATCAAGAGAGCAGACGCAGGAAACAACACCTCCTCAATCCCAACAGCCACCCTCAACAACACCGTCTTCATCGGCCGTTCCCTGCCCGAGTTCGAGCAGGAGTTGTTCCTGGGTATCAAGTTTGCTGATGAGCCCGTGCGATTCACCCCGTCGACGTTGAAAACCGTCTATCGCGCCAATGACAGCGACAACGGGGTGTATCATGCTTCCACAGCATCCGGACTGCAGACTTCCTCGGGGACCGTGCTCTACAACGCCACAGAGTATGGGTATGATTGCCCCGGGTATGGATCCGATGAGACGGAGCTGGCGGAGGAAGGATATGCGCGGTTCGATGAGAACTGTATGAACCTGAATATAATTCGGCCCAAGAGAGAGAAAGAGGATGAGTTGTTGCCTGTGATGATTTGGATCTTTGGTGGTGGTTGGGTGCAGGGTGCGACTGCTGATCCGAGGTAGGATACTATAGTTTTGTGCTGTGCTGTGTGGGGTTGATGCTGACGATGTGCAAGGTACAATATGAGCTATATTGTTCGCCAGGGTGCGTTGAATGATAAGCCTGTCTTGGGTGTCTCGATCAATTACCGTGTGGCTGCGTTTGGATTCCTTGACTCTGTCGAGGTTATGGTGCGTTTCTTCCTTCACCGTCAAGTATATGGGTTTCAGCTGACATGACATCTGTAGGAATCCGGCAACACGAACCTAGGACTTCGTGATCAGCGCGTCGCCATGCATTGGGTCAAACAAAACATCAAGGCGTTTGGTGGTGACCCGGACAAGATCACCATCTGGGGAGAATCAGCGTGAGATTATACCCTAATAGCATTCGATATACAGCGCCTGACATGGCACAGTGGTGCCTACAGCGTCGGAGCCCACCTGGTCACCAACGACGGTGACAACGAGGGTCTATTCAGAGCCGGTATGCACACCACTCCCCAATTCTCGTCTCCTCATCTGCTAACCAGCATAGCCATCATGGAATCCGGCAACGCAGTCGGACCCCCCTACAACGGCACGGACTGGTACCAGCCGATGTACGACCAGATCGTGAACGCAACCAAGTATGTCCTCACCTTCCCCAAAAGACAATACTCAAATGACTAGTATATATACTAACTACATGAAAGCTGCACCACCTCAAGCAACACCCTTCAATGCCTCCGCGAAGTCCCCTTCTCAACGATCTACACCGCCGCAGACATCGGCCTGGAATGGTTCGCCACCATCGACGGCACCTTCATCAAAGAATATCCCCAAATCAGCATTACGGAGGGCCGCTTCGCCAAGGTCCCCATCCTCCATGGCACCAACACCGACGAGGGCGTGAGTTTCGGTACGACGGGCGTGAACACTGATGCCGAAGCGATCCAGCAGTTGATGGGTGAGCCCCCCCCCCCCCCCCTTCCCACCAATCCCCAAGATATATATATAGTACGAGATACTAAGGTGAAATGAAAATGATAGCATCCAAACGCTGGGTCCTAAACGAAACCCAAGCCACGACCCTCCTATCGCACTATCCCAACATCTCCGCCCTAGGCTGTCCCTACGGATGGGGCAACACGACCTGGCCGAAGCTGGGGTATGAATATAAGCGCTACGAGTCGATGGCGGGCGATCTGTGCATGGTTGCTCCGAGGAGGTTGCTCAGTCAGAAGATGAAGGAGTATGAGGAGCAAGTGTTTGCGTATCGGTGGGATGTCGCTGCGTTGAATGATTCGAGTACGATTGGGGTGGCGCATTTTGCTGAGGTAATGCCATCCATCCATCCCCTATTATTGGTTTTCCCTGCGGTATGATATTTGGTATGCTAATGATGTGTTACTGCGTGCATGCATAGATCCCGTTTGTTTTCGCCAACCCTGTGCAGAACATCACTCCGTTGGGAAGTGATCCCGCAAGACTGGAGTTGGGTAATCTGGCCGCGAGGATGTGGACGGCTTTTGTGACGGATTTGGATCCGAATGGGCATGGTGGTACGTTCCTCTTCTCCATCTTATTAGAATTGTGAAATGAAGCGTGTGGTTCTAATGAGGGTGACAGTCTCTGGTATCCCCCACTGGCCGAAATACAACCTCACTGATCCGAGGGACTTTGTGTTCCGGCTACCGAGGGATGGAAGTTATGTGGAGAAGGATACTTTTAGGACGGGGGGGATTGATTATATTAATACAATTGTGCGGTAAGTTGCTGCTAAGTAGTACTACTATATGTATATAGGAGGGTGTGGGTGAAAAGTAGATAGTAGTACTATATCAAGGATGGTTAGATACTATATACTATTTACTACTACTGTAATGTTACTATAATCAAGACTAGAAGAAAGTCTACTGATTGATTACTTCGACTGATCGATTGTATTGATCTAGTTAGTATATCAAATCGACAAAGAGCCGCCGTTTTTATTCATTCATATTTCCCGCCACTAAGCCAGTATACTATACCATAGTAGTATAGCTGGTTTAGTTGATGCCGAGCAGCTCAACCTCGCTAATTGATATCAGCATTCCAATCCATTTTTTCACTGGCAAAGAATATTAGAAGAGGAAGGAGGAGGAGGATAACTTACAAAACCAGCGTCGACTGGGGAGGGATCAAGCCGGGGAAACCCTGAGCGCCGTAGCCGTAGTCACTGTACATGAGTAATTAGAGAATAGCTCATATTATGATACTTTTTTTCACAGTGGATGGGTCTAACTCACGGAGTAATGGTCAGGATGGCCTTCTCGCCAACGCTCATCTGGGGGACAGCCTCGTCCCAGCCTGGACATTTAATTAGTTTAGTCATTTCAAACATATTGACATATAAAATATAATATGAGATAGAAAGAAAGAAAGGAATCAACATACCCTTAATGAGACGACCAACACCGATGGCAGTCTTGAAGGGACCGCGACCACGGGAGCTGTCGAACCTGTGATTAAAATAGTTAGTATGATGTCAGTTTACTTTCCCTCCGTTCTCTTTCTTTTGTCCATTTAGAATGGCTATTCGGTATAGTACAGCCACCCACTTTTGAACATCTGATAGGAAGGACAGAGATTTGAAAAGAGGGGAGGAGGGGGGGGGAAACCGTACTGCTTGCCCATCTTGTTAGGAGCGTTCTCATCATACAGACAACCAGTGTAGTGCATGGAGATCTGATCGCCCTTCTGGGGGAACTGCTGGCCGTTGCCAGGGGAGATAACGGTCTTGGTGACACCCATTGTGATAGTTGTTAATTTTTTTCAAATATGAATTTGATTGATGGGAGAGGGAAAATAAAAGAAGAAGAAAACCGAATAGAAAGAAGGTAGAGAGAAAACGAAGAATCGACCAAGTGGGGGCGGGGGGGAGGAGGGAAAG